>NC_069502.1:847629166-847924166 GCF_027579735.1 Bombina bombina | reverse complement strand
AGATTCTGCAGAACGAAAAGACTGAGCCAGTACCATAAGATCGTCCAAATAAGGAAACACTGAGAACCTTGAAAAGATTCTCAGAGCTGTTGCTAGACCAGAAGGAAAAGCAACAAATTGGTAATGGTTGTCAAAAAAAAAAAAGAGAATCTCAGAAAATGAAAATAATCTGAATGAAAACAGAAGAAGATATGCATCTATTGTATCTATTGTAAACAAATAATGCCCTTACTGACCAAAAAGGCAGAATAGACCATATAAACACCATTCTGAAAGAAGGAACTCTTATATGACAAATCAAAAAGATTTTCTATCTTTGGGACAATGAATAGTTTTGAACAAAACCCCAAACCCTGTTCCTGAAATGGAACTGGTATGAATACCCCAGATAACTCCAGGTCTGAGCAGCGCCTTGAGACCCCAACGGGTAACCAGCCGCGCCTCACAAGTACCCAACACATACAGGTCTGAAACATACTTCAGAAAAGTGTGAGCCTTTACTGGAATAGCTGGAATATGCTAGAGAGAAAAAAACTTCTCACAGGCGGTTTTACTCTGAATCCTATTCAGTACCCCAATCTAAGAAGTTTGGACCAAATTGAACCAAACAAATTTAAAAAAAGTCAAAACCTGCCCCTTCCTAAGCTGGAATAAAAAAACCGCACCTACATTCAAATTTGGGGGGGGGTGACTTTGATCTTTTAAATAGCTTAAATTCATTCCATGTTGAAGAAAGCTTCCAATTATAAACATGTTACTTGGGGAAGAATTAGGATTCCGTTCCTTATTAAGAACAAACTAATATAAGCTTAAGATTTACTCTTAGAACTCAATCTTGAAGCAACAAAAAACTCCCTTCCCCAGAGTAACAGTTGGAAAAAATTGAATCAAATTGTGAACCAAATAATTGATTACCTTGGAAAAAAAGAAATATGAATTTTAGAAATCAAATTAGCATTCCAAGATTAAGTCACAAAGTTCTTCTAGCTAAAATAGCTAAAGACATAGATTAAACCTCAATTATGAAAATATCAAAAAAATGACGACACAAATGAAATTATTAGCATGTTGATCAACTTAACAATGCTAAAACAAATCATAATCCGATACTTGCACTAAAGTATCCAACCAGAAAGTTGAAGCATTTGCAACATCAGCCAAATAAATTGCAGGCCTAAGAAAAGGACCTGAAATAAAATAATTTTCCTTAAATAAGATACAAGTTTCCCATCTGAAGGAAAAAAATAAATACTATTTTCTATAGGAATAGTAGTATGTTTAGCAAGAGTAGAGATAGCCCCATTAACTTTGGGGATCTTCCTCAAAACTTTAAACTAACTGCCGGCAAAGGATACAATTTAAAAACCTTAAAGAAGGAATAAAAGAAGTCCCAGGCCTATTCCATTCCCTAGTATCAGGAACTGGGAAAAAAACCTCTGAAGAAACCACAGGAGGTTAATGAGCAGAATTTAAATGTTAGCTAGTATTAAATCAAAAGAACTAGACTCCTCAATATCCAATATAATCAACACCTTTTCAACAACGAATGTACTCTATTTAAAAATAAAAAAGTAGATTTGTTAAGTCTCAAATATCTGATGAAGTATATTCTAAATGAGAAAAAACATCATCAGAGAAGGATAATTCAGTATGTTGTCGGTCATTTAAAAATTCATCAACTAAATGAGAAGTTTAAAAAAGACCTATAAATTTTATTAGAAGGCGGGATGTCAGACAAAGCCTTTAGGATAGAATCAGAAAAACATTCTCATAGATTCCTAGGTATATCTTGTACATTAGATGTAAAAAGAATAGCAATAGATAATGCATAAATACTAATGGACTCTGCATGTAAAAGTTTATCATGATAACTTATTACAAACCATAGCTAAAGATAAAATTCATAACATTAAAATAAATCAACTTAGCTTGTGTAGGACTGATATCAGTCATCAGGAATCCAACAGTATTTTCTGATACAGGAACAGTTTTTGGAATATCTTGCAATATGTAATAGAAAAACAACATATAAAGCAAAATGATAAAATTCCTTAAATGTCAGTTTCAGGAATGGGAAAAAAAGCAAACAGAACAAGCCTCTAGAAACCAGACGCAACTAAAAAGTGAGACTTAAATAATGTAAAAAAACTGGCGCCAAGTATGACGCCCACATATTTTTTGGCGTCAAAAACGTCTGTAATAAACACAAGAGTAAAAAATGACGCAATTACGTGAAAATTTCCGGCGTCAACTACGACGCCGGAAATGACATCATTGACGTCAGACAAACGTCAATCTTGCGCCAAAAAAGTCTCGCGACAAAAATGACACAATAAATTCTAGCATTTTTTGCACCCGCGAGCCTAACAGCCCGCAATTTAAAGGAAAAAAGTCAATTGAAAATTTTAGGTAAGAAAATTATTTCATTCATATGCATTTTCCCAAAAAATGAAACTGACAGTCTGAAAGAAGTAAAATAAACTGATTGACCTGAATCATGGCAAATATAAGTATAAAACATATATTTAGAACTTTACATATAAAGTGCCAAACCATAGCTGAGAGTGTCATAAATAAAATAAGACTTACTTACCCAAAGACACTCATCTACATAAAGTAGATAGCCAAACCAGTACTGAAACGAGAATCAGTAGAGGTAATGGTATATAAGAGTATATCGTCGATCTGAAAAGGGAGGTAGGAGAAGAAATCTCTACGACCGATAACAGAGAACCTATGAAATAGATCCCCTAGAGGAAGACCATGGTATTCAAATAGGCAATACTCTCTTCACATCCCTCTGACATTCACTGCACTCTGAGAGGAAAACTGGGCTTCAGCCTGCTGCGAAGCGCATATCAACGTAGAAATCTAGCACAAACTTACTTCACCACTTCCATGGGAGGCAACGTTTGTAAAACTGAATTGTGGGTGTGGTGAGGGGTGTATTTATAGGCATTTTGAGGTTTGGGAAACTTTGCCCCTCCTGGTAGGAATGTATATCCCATACGTCACTAGCTCATGGACTCTTGCCAATTACATGAAACAAAACAAAACAAAACAATAATAAAAAGTAAAAATGTATTTTCTGTTATATTTCCCCACAATGTATATTAAAGGGATACTAAGCCCACATTTTTTCTTTCATGATTCAGATAGAGCATGCAATTTTAAGCAACTTTCTAATTTACTCCTATTATCAATTTTTCTTTGTTCTCATGTTATCTTGATTTGAAAAAGCAGTAATAAAAGGTTAGAAGCCCTCCCATTTTTTGTTCAGCACCTTGGTAGAGCTTGCTGATTGGTTTGCTACATTTAGCCACAAACCCGCAAGTGCTACCCAGGTGCTGAACAAAAAATGGTCTGGCTCTAAATCTTACAATACTGCTTTTTCAAATCAAGATAGCATGAGAACAAAGAAAAATTGATAATAGGAGTAAATTAGAAAGGTGCTTAAAATCTCATGCTCTATCTGAATCATGAAAAAAAAATGGGTTTAGTATCCCTTTAAGCAGCCCAGGTGACTATCCTAATAAGATCATTTGGAGGCCTCTTGCACTTAAGCTCTAAACAATACCTACATTTCAAAAAAAGGTTTTATCAGCATATAAACAAGGACCTTTGGGTTTATTTATATAACTTCAATCTGTATATAGGGGCTTCCTCTCATGAAACTCTACTTAAATAATAAACACAATTTGTGATGCCAGGTGATTACTTGGCTATTCTAATCTATATGGACACCACAGATCCCCTAGGAATGACAAACAAACTGGGTAACAGCTTGAGGTGCAGAAGAGGCCTCAAACAATTCTAAAACTGCAGCCCCCAGAGGACAACATTAAGTCATTATCTGCAGGTAAGAGGTTAAGCTCTGATTTCCTTTTATATGAATTATCTGATGATGAATAAGACTTGAATTCTGAGTATAACATTTCCCACATTCAGAACATGAAAATTCTTTCTCCTGTGTGCAGTCAGATCACTCATAAAATGTGATTTCCAAGTAAAACAATTCCCATGTTTAGAACAAATTTCCCACGTGGCTTTTTTGATATCGAAGAAGATTGAAAGAAGAATCTGTAGTCTGACCATGACTAGGATTACTGCAGTTTGTAAATTCACCTGTTGATAAGAAATACAATGGAAGTAATGTTATTTATCAAAGATATAATATTTTGAAAACATTTAACTGTTCTCAATTAGTGTATACTAGAAGGGGAGGGGACCGGAGGGAGAGGAGACCGGCTATTACTCCAACACCTTTCCTCAGCTTCCATGCTAAAGCTTAAAAGGGACAGTATATACCTTATTCATCTTAAAGTCGTACCTTAGATTAAAGAGACAGTCAAGTCTCAAAAAAACTTTCATGATTCACATAGGGCATGTAAATTTAAACAACTTTCCAATTTACTTTTATCACCAATTTTGCTTTGTTCACTTGGTATTCTTAGTTGAAAGCTAAACCTAGGAGGTTCATATGCAAATTTCTTAGATCTTGAAGGCTGCCTCTAATCTAAATGCATTTTGATAGTTTTTTACCACTAGAGGGCATTAGTTCATGTGTTTCATATAGATAACATTGAGCTCATTCACATGAATTTACCATGGAGTCAGCTCTGATTGGTTAAAATGCAAGTCTGTCAAAAGTACTGAAATAAGGGGGCAGTTTGCTGAGGCTTAGATACTAGGTAATTACAGAGGTAAAATGTGTATAATTATAACTGTGTTGGTTATGCAAAACTGGGGAATTGGTAATTAAGGGATTATCTATCTTTTAAAACAACAACAATGCTGGTGTTGACAGTCCATTTAAGCTACAAATAGCCTCCTGCACCTTTTCTATATCATGCAGCAGGAATGGTAAAAAAAGATATTTTAAAATTAATATTGTTTCTGGACACTTTTAAATGGCTGCACAATCTGGGATGCATATGGCATCCAATCACAAAAGGTTCACTCGTTGGATACAACAGACTGTCCATGCTATTCAGCAGAGTGCCAAGATGCAGCCCAGATAGTGATGTCATCAGCGGGCTGAGCTTGGCAGCGATTTCAAAGTGGCCATAAACAATATTCATTTTAAAATAACTTTTTTACTGCTCCTGTTGCATGATATAGAAAGGGGTGCAAAAAGCTATTTGCAGCTTTATCTAAGGTAAGTCTTTAAGATGACTAAGGTGTAGACTCTCCCTTTAAGGGAGGTTAGACTATATTTTTAAGGGTTCCCCAGAATCCCTTATTTCTAAATTACTAAAATAAATAGAAATAATACTATTTTTTTTTTACATATATTCTTTTAAATGTACCATATTTTAGAGAATTTGAAATTGTGTTCATATACAATCTGAGTAATTAAATTATTTCAGTTCCAAAACAACTCTTTTTAGCTATTACCTGTGTGCACAAAACATTCTGTTTTAATTTTTGTAGAATTTTGCATTAATATCACGTTCTTTGGCCTCTATTTAACAATTTCTGGCGGACCTAATCCGACAGTGCGGATCAGGTCCGCCAGACCTCGCTGAATACGGAGAGCAATACGCTCTCCGTATTCAGCATTGCACCAGCAGCTCACAAGAAAAAAAAAAAAAAAAAACGCCGCCTGCAAACTCGCGGCCAATCTGCCGCCAGCAGGGAGGTGTCAATCAACCCGATCATACTCGATCGGGTTGAATTCCGGCGATGTCTGTCCGCCTGCTCAGAGCAGGCGGACAGGTTATGAAGCAGCAGTCTTTGTGACCGCTGCTTCATAACTGCTGTTTCTGGCGAGTCTGCAGGATCGCCAGAAACACGGGGCATCAAGCTCCATTCGGAGCTTGATAGATAGGCCCCTTTATCTCTAATGAATATTATTTTTCACGTCAGATTACTATTTCATATTAAAAAAAAAAAAAAAAAGGAATGTGTAATGTATAAAATAACTATGTATAAAATATATGCAAATTAATATTTCTGGAATTAATTCAGTTATTGTAATGTAATTTAAAAAGTAGTGCTTCTAAAATGGTGTTCACATAACATTTCAACATTAAAATTATACCTACACTTTATAATTATTAAAAAAAAAAACAAAAAAAAAAAAACAGCACTAAATACCAGCGCTTAAAAATATTCTTCATACACTAGAATGGTTGCACATTTTTTCTTGATTATTAAAAAGAATGTTCAACAGAGTTAAGTAATAAATGTCACATGTATGTCAGTAAAAAAAAGAACATTTTTTTCTCTTAATATATTTTGATATTAGGTGGCGCTCTCAGATTACTGTATGAATAACTTTATAATCATTGTTTGTTTGCACAAATGTTGCTTTGGCAATTTGACTCTCTTATTGACTTTGTATAGCTTGATTCCTCACTACATGCTATGCCATTGGATCTCTAGATAACATTTTAGTGTAGTTAAATCTAAGTTTTCTAAGCTTATGATCAATAATTCTAAAAGTGGCATGAAAGCTTGTAAAACTTCCAAAAGATTCCCAAACCTAAAGAGCTCTATAAAACCCCTCCTACCTCACTAGTAACTAGTTGGACGTATAGCCAAGCAAATAGGTAGGAAAAAGCAATGAGCAAAAAAGGAGAAGGGGAATAAACAGGTGCAAAAATAAAAATAAAGCTACGTCGAGAAGAAAAAACAGGGTGGAGTCTAGTGGACCCTCACTACTATGAAATAAATGATCAGATAAGCATAAATTATATTTTATTTCATACACGTGGTGAAAGTCCACAATCCATTACTTCTGGGAAACTGATACCCAAGCAGAGAAGTCCACGAGTAACGAGGGTGGGACAAGCATAATGTGAATATATTCCTTGTCCATCTGCAAAGTATTCACTGCACTCTGGTGTTTTTCCTCTTCTGTAACTCTATTTTGGTATGTGAATATTTACATAGAGCAAATGATTTTAGGTTGTTAATTTACTGCTACATTTGTTGTACTATTATCCAATGTCTTAGCTCTAATGTTTTATTAATTGCCATGTGATGCTCAATCCTTATCAATACTTGCTATTATTCTAAAATTTATAGCTGTCTTATGCCATAGCTTTAACCTCCTCCAAATTGTATTGTCTTGTCTGACCAGACCAGAAACTAACTTTCCAATTAGCCTATCAAATTGTCTTTGATTAAGCAATCAACTAAATTTAGTGGACTCAGCTGACTGCCCTGTCTGCATATATTTCACACTAGTTTGGGCTGTGCATTGCTACAACAACATATGTTCAAATTTTCAAAGTGAACATTTTATAAGTGAGGCATTAACAATAGAATTATACAAGAATTGAACAAGGATTGGGCAAGGGGCAAGACACAAGGTAAGTACTTCTGTAATATTATGTTTTATGTACCTTATTGTTTTCTTATGCAATTGCTACTGTAATACTGTGTCTTATGTGTTTAACTGGTTCCCACTTTTGTAAAAATGCTCAATATATTCATAATAATTTTTGCTACCTCTTGTCTCTATAACAAACTACATTATTCAATTACTCCTCCCTCTCCACCTGCACTGTTCATTAGCCCATCTCTCTTAAACTCACCTTACTTTTGTACTCATGAACTTTACCTATTCCTAAACAGTTTCTCTCCCCCCTGCACCTCGTCTCAAAAGCAGTCTCACTACTGCAAATCTGTATCTCATATTATGTCATACTCCCTCTTTCTTTTACTTACTGCTGTGACATCTCCCCCAATCCTGGTCCCCAACCACTGCCTAGCCGTGCACATCCAAGTGTACCGTCCCATAGACTCAGAAAACAAAACTCTGCAAACTTTACTCACATTCCTCTTGCATCAAAAGCCACTACCCCTTTCCCCTGCGCACTCTGGAACTCTCGCTCTGTTTTCAACAAGCTCACTTCTATACATGACCTCTTCATCTCCCCCTCCCTCATCCTTCTGGCCCTAACAGAAACCTGGCTCTCTCCCCTAGACACAGCATCCACTGCTGCTCTGTCACATGGGGGTCTCCACTTCAGCCACACTCCTAGGTCTGGTAATAGACAAGGAGGTGGTGTAGGTATTTTACATTCCTCTTGTTGCACCTTTCAACAAATACAACCCATCTCTTCCCTCACATTTCCCTCATTGGAAACCCACATGATTCGCTTATTCTCTCCTCTCTCTATACGTGTTGCAGTCATATACCTATCCACTGACCCCTCAACTCAATTTCTAGATCACTTGGCTGCCTGGCTTCCTTATTTCCTTTCCTCAGACACCCCTGCCCTCATTCTTGGCGACTTCAACATCCCTCTTGACAATCCCACTGCCTCATCTGCAAAACAACTTCTGCAACTCACTTCCTCTTTCGGTCTGTCACAATGGACTGATTCTCCCTCTCACAAAGACGGTCACTCTCTTGACCTGATCTTTAGCTATCGATGCACTCTCTCAAATTTCAAAAACGCCCCCTTTCCTCTTTCTTTCCACCATCTCCTTACTTGCAACATATCATCCCTCCCTACAACTCTTCCTCCTTCTACTCCTCACACCAAACTTCACAGAAGCATTATGTCATTAGAACAGCAACAGCTTGCTAATTCCCTCAAACCTCTCCTCTCATCCTTCTACTCCTTTTCCTGCCCTGAACAATCTATCTGCCACTATAATTCCACCCTTACATCCGTCCTTGACAATCTTGCCCCTCTTACCATAGCTCGGAAATAACACACTCATCCTCATCCCTGGCATACTCCTCTGACACAGTACCTATGCAGATGTTACCGTACTGCTGAGTGGCACTGGAGAAAATCTTGGAGTTGAGCTGATTTTCTTCATTACAAATTCATCTTGAACTCCTACTATTCTGCCCTTAATCTCCATAAGCAACACTACTTCTCTACTCTTATCTCTAATCTTTCTTCAAACCCAAAACGTTTGTTCTCCACTTTCAATACTCTCCTCAGCCCTCCCCCACCTCCTATTACAACTTCTCTGTCAGCTCAAGACTTTGCCAGCCATTTCAATAACAAAATCGACATCCTCATAAATGAAATCAGCTCTCAACATAATTCCATTCCCCCGCCTCAAACACTCTCATTCACCCACAACCCACATAACCTTAAACGTAGCTCATTCTTCCCTGTTACTGAGGAAGAAGTTTCGGCACTTATACTGCACTCTCACCTCACTACCTGTCCCCTTGACCCTATCCCCTCACAACTACTCCCCTCCCTCTCTGCCACCCTTACCCCTATACTAACACACATTTTCAACCTCTCCCTCAGCACCGGTATATTTCCCTCATGGCTGAAACATGCACTTGTCACACCTATCCTCAAAAAACCTTCTCTTGATCCTACTTCCCCATCCAACTACCGCCCTATTTCCCTCCTCCCTCTTGCCTGAAAGCTTCTCGAAAAACTAGTATATGCACGCCTATCCCATTTCCTTACGTTAAACTCCCTTCTTAACCCACTGCAATCTGGATTTCGTCCCCATCACTCCACAGAGACGGCAATTGTTAAGGTTACCAACGACCTACTTACAGCAAAATCAAAAGGCCACTTCTTTCTGCTTATCCTCCTTGATCTGTCCGCAGTCTTTGACACTGTTGACCACCCTCTTTTGCTCCAAACTCTCCAATCCTTCGGCATCTGTGACACAGCCCTTTCGTGGCTCTCTTCCTACCTGTCAAACCGTACATTTAGTGGAGCCTTCTCTGGGGCCTCCTCTGCCCCGTCACCAATTTCTGTCGGAGTACCGCAAGGCTCTGTCCTCGGTCCCCTTCTCTTATAAATCTAAACGTCATCACTATGTTCCCTAATAAAGTCCCACGGTTTCCAATATAATTTGTATGCTGACGACACCCATATCTACTTCTCTGCACCAGCCCTATCTCCTTCCTTGTTAACCTGTGTCACTAACTGCCTTTCTCACATCTCTTCCTGGATGTCCTCTCACTACCTCAAGCTAAATCTCTCCAAAACTGAGCTCCTCATTTCCCCCCTTCTTTCAAAATCTCCACCCCCAATCTCTCTATAACTGTTGGCAACTCCATCATTACCCCTAACCCACATGCCCGATGTCTCGTGGTCACATTTGACTCAGATCTTACTTCCACTCCTCACATTCAGTCCTTGGCTAAAGCCTGCTGCTTCCATCTTAAAAACATTGCTAAAATTAGACACTTCCTTACACAAGACACAACTAAGATTTTAATCCACTCACTCATTCTTTCCCGCCTTGATTACTACAACTCTGTCCTCTCTGGACTCCCCACCTGCCACCTAGCTCCTTTACAATCCATAATGAATGCCTCTGCCAGGCTCATCTTCCTTACACGTCGCTCTTCATCTTCTGCACCTCTCTGCCAATCCCTTCACTGGCTTCCTCTTGCCTCTAGGATCAAACACAAAATTCTCATTCTGACATACAAAGCCCTCAACTGCACTGCTCCCCCCTATATCTCAGACCTTGTCTCCAGATACTCTCCCTCCCGTCCCCGTCGCTCTGCTCATGACCTCCTACTCTCCTCCTCTCTGGTTACCTCATCGCACTCCAGTTTACAGGACTTCTCCAGACTGGCTCCCATCTTGTGGAACTCTCTGCCTCACTCCACAAGACTCTCCCCTAGTTTTGAAAGCTTCAAGCGCTCCCTAAAGACCCTACTGTTCAAAGATGCATACAGCCTACACTAACCTTTCTTTATACCAGTTCCACTCCTCCATTGCTATCCCCTGAACCCTCTTAGCATGTAAATCTAAGAGTCCAGCTGTTTGTATATCACCTTCTTAAGAGCTGACTACAACAGTGCAACTCTTGGCAGGGCCCTCTACCAATTTGATCCCTATAATTGTTTTGTTGTACTCCGCATTTGTTTACAGCACTGTGGAATCTGTTGGCACTCTACAAATAACCAATAATAATAATAATATTAATAATAAAAAGCTAGATATATTTAAATCTATTTTCTTTCTTTTTTTTTGCCTTTTTTCACAATACTTTTGTATTGGTAAGCTCCATTGGTAAGCTCCATTGGGAACCTGGGTTTCAGAGCCCTATTCAACAGACTGCCCTTTGGCTGGCCGGCTCCATGGAAATACCGGCCGGCCGCTTAAGCTCGGATTCCCGGGCCCCTTCATCCCAGGTCGCTCCAGCGGTCCTTTGTCCCAGAGCTCAGCTCTCTGGGGAATTACTACCTCTGGAAAAGGACCAGAGGTGGGGTGATTTACAGGGGAGAGCTCTCTAAGAGTAATTCGGTGGTCTTTGTCGTGCCCATATGCCCGGCAAGAGGTGACTCATGGACCTGTCGTAGAACTAACTGACGGTGATTAGGTGGTATATACAGTTTTCCATTTTTGTAGTAAAGTCCATCAGTGTGTAGGGTGAGATGTTCCACTGGTAAATTAGTATCAGATCTTTGTCCTTCTTTAATCTGTTTTGCCACTGAAGTTATTAACCCAATGAAACATTCGAGGAATTACAGTAGTGGGAGAGTTGTCTGATATATTCTTTTTGAGTTGACGAGAGAGGGCATCCGCTTTCCCATTCTTGTCCCCTGGCCTATAAGTGATGTTATAATGGAACCTGGAGAAGTAGAGGCTCCATCTAAGTTGTCTTGAAGAGAGTGTCTTGTTTGTTTGGAGGTACTGCAAGTTTTTATGGTCGGTGAATATAATTATTGGGTGTACAGCACCCTCCAATAAATGACGCCAATGGTCAAATGAACTTTTTATTGCCAAAAGCTCCTTTTCTCCTACAGGATAGTTAATTTCAGCAGGTTGTAATACTCTCGAGAAATAGGCAACTGGATGTAAAGGTTCTTTGAATGAGGGCCTTTGTGACAGAATCGCTCCAATAGCATGTTCTGAAGAATCCACTTCTAATACGAATTGATGATTCATGTTGGGGTAACTGAGAATGGGTTCAGATGAAAACTTCTGTTTGAGGTATTCAAAAGCCTTTTGTGCTTGCTGTGTCCAGGAGAAGGTGGAGTGTGCCTTAGTCAATTCTGTGAGAGGTTTACTAATAGCTGAAAAACCTGGAATGAACTTCCGATAAAAGTTAGAGAAGCCTAAGAAGCGTTGTACTTCTTTCTTGCAGGACGGAACTGGCCAATCAAGAATGGCCTGTACCTTTTTATTATCCATGGAAATACCCTTTTCAGTTATGTGATAGCCTAGGAAGGTAATAGTTTTTGTTTCAAATATGCATTTCTCTGGTTTAGCATATAACCTATTCTGTCTTAACCTGGAAAGAACTTCCTTGACATGAATTCTGTGTTGCGTCAAATCTGAGGAATATATTAAAATGTCATCAAGATAGACAATTACATATACATCCAAGATGTCCCTGAAAATATTATTTACGAAGTATTGGAATGTTGCTGGGGCATTGCATAGCCCGAATGGCATTACAGTATACTCATAAAGACCATATCTGGTCCTAAATGCTGTAAGCCATTCGTCTCCAGCTCTCATTCTGATAAGATTATAGGCGCCTCTGAGATCCAATTTGGTGAATAGCGAGGCACCTCGCAATCTTTCTATCAGTTCAGGTATTAACGGGAGGGGATACCTGTTCTTTCTTGTGCGTTTGTTTAGCTCTCCATAATCTATGATAGGCCTAAGTGTACCATCCTTGTTAGTAACAAAAAACATACCAGCACCAGCTGGGGAGGTACTAGGTCTTATGAAGCCTTTCTTAAGGTTTTCGTCTATGTAAGCCTTAAGTTTTTCCAGCTCAGGTTTAGAGAGCGGGTATAGATGTCCAAAAGGAATCGAGACACCAGGAAGCAGGTCTATTGGGCAATCGTATGCCCTATGAGGCGGAAGTGACTCAGCTTCAATTTTATCAAAGACGTCCCTAAATTCTTGATAATGGACAGGTATACCAATTTTATCTACAGAACCGGTTTCAGAGAGGAGGATAGGAGTGGTAAAAGATTGGTTCTCTTTCATTAGTTCAGGGAAGGTAATAGTGGAATGTAGCCAATCTATGTTAGGTTTATGGGAACACAACCATTTTATTCCCAAAATAACATTAAACATAGGGGAAGAAATTACATCAAAGGATGTTTGTTCATGTGTGATGTTGTCTGTTATTAAGTGTAGGGGAATAGTTTGATGTGTGAGAGGACCACTTGCCAATGTACTACCATCAATGACTTTCACAGACACTGGAGTTTGCTTAGGAATTAAAGGAATTTTATTAGATGTCACAAAATTCATGTCAACGAAATTTCCACAAGATCCTGTATCAATTAAGGCTAAGACTTTCTCCAAGTCTTTTCTTGTAAAGACAGGGGTCCTTTTATGAAGCCAATCTCCAATGGTTGTGGCTGGTCCTTGCTAGATGCTGTGGGGGGTATAGGTGATTTTTTTACAATACCCATTTTTTCAAAACGTCTTTCTCTAAGACGTCTGTCTATTGATATAGACACGGTGTAGAAATCCTCTAAGGTCTCCGGTAGACCTATACGTGATATCTCATCCTTAAGTTCTTCGCTTAATCCTAATCGGAACTGATTCTTGAGCGAGATTTCATTCCACATAGAATCTCTGGCGTATATTTTAAATTGTGTTATATACGTCTCAACCGGATTTTTATGCTGTTTCAATGCCCTTAGGTTGTTTTCAGCTGAAATCTGTTTATACGGATCGTCATATATGGATGACATTTCAGTGAAAAAAGCATCTACTGACCCTAGGATTGGGTCATCTTTCTCAAAGAAAGTATCTGCCCATGCCCTGGGCTCTCCCCTTAAATAGGAGATTATTGTTAAAACCCTTGTTCTTTCGGAGGCATAGGTTTTAATTGAAACAGTAGCAAGCATGAATTCCTGAATTCTCTAAACTGAGAACGGTTGCCAGAGAATTTTTCAGGAGTTGATACAGCTGGTTCTGGGGAATGTTCAACTGTATTTGGTTTAGCTGCAAGGGTTTCTCTGAGACAGGCTTTTAGAGCCTGATTTTCTACCTGCAGTTCATGAAAGGAGTTAGCTAGGAGATCCACCCTGTCTGACAGGTTTTTTAGATGATCTGCCATAGCATTAGGATTCATTGTGTGAGAAAAAGAACAACAAGCAAAATTGTTTTAACAGGTCAAGGAAAGACAATCTGTAGTGATTTATTCCTGTTAATTTCTTTTATGGCTGGATTATTATGTAATATTTATAACGTATTGTTAACTCAATGAATCAATTTAACTGAATGTTGCTTGTATAACAGTTCTTAGTAGGAAGAAGTGTAAAAAACATAATTTATGTAAGAACTTACCTGATAAATTCATTTCTTTCATATTAGCAAGAGTCCATGAGCTAGTGACGTATGGGATATACATTCCTACCAGGAGGGGCAAAGTTTCCCAAACCTCAAAATGCCTACAAATACACCCCTCACCACACCCACAAATCAGTTTAACGAATAGCCAAGAAGTGGGGTGATAAGAAAAAAGTGCGAAAGCATATAAAATAAGGAATTGGAATAATTGTGCTTTATACAAAAAAATCATAACCACCACAAAAAAGGGCGGGCCTCATGGACTCTTGCTAATATGAAAGAAATGAATTTATCAGGTAAGTTCTTACATAAATTATGTTTTCTTTCATGTAATTAGCAAGAGTCCATGAGCTAGTGACGTATGGGATAATGACTACCCAAGATGTGGATCTTTCCACGCAAGAAGAGAGGGAGGGATAAAATAAAGACAGCCAATTCCTGCTGAAAATAATCCACACCCAAAATAAAGTTTAATGAAAAACAAACAGAAGATTCAAACTGAAACCGCTGCCTGAAGTACTTTTCTACCAAAAACTGCTTCAGAAGAAGAAAATACATAAAAATTGTAGAATTTAGTAAAAGTATGCAAAGAGGACCAAGTTGCTGCTTTGCAAATCTGATCAACCGAAGCTTCATTCCTAAACGCCCAGGAAGTAGAAACTGACCTAGTAGAATGAGCTGTAATCCTTTGAGGCAGAGTTTTACCCGACTCGACATAGGCATGATGAATTAAAGATTTCAACCAAGATGCCAAAGAAATGGCAGAAGCTTTCTGGCCTTTTCTAGAACCAGAAAAGATAACAAATAGACTAGAAGTCTTTCGGAAAGACTTAGTAGCTTCAACATAATATTTCAAAGCTCTAACAACATCCAAAGAATGCAACGATTTCTCCTTAGAATTCTTAGGATTAGGACATAATGAGGGAACCACAATTTCTCTACTAATGTTGTTGGAATTCACAACCTTAGGTAAAAATTCAAAAGAAGTTCGCAACACCGCCTTATCCTGATGAAAAATCAGAAAAGGAGACTCACAAGAAAGAGCAGATAATTCAGAGACTGTTCTGGCAGAAGAGATCGCCAAAAGGAACAAAACTTTCCAAGAAAGTAATTTAATGTCCAATGAATGCATGGGTTCAAAAGGAGGAGCTTGAAGAGCCCCCAGAACCAAATTCAAACTCCAAGGAGGAGAAATTGACTTAATGACAGGTTTTATACGAACCAAAGCTTGTACAAAACAATGAATATCAGGAAGATTAGCAATCTTTCTGTGAAAAAGAACAGAAAGAGCAGAGATTTGTCCTTTCAAAGAACTTGCGGATAAACCTTTATCTAAACCATCCTGAAGAAACTGTAAAATTCTCGGAATTCTAAAAGAATGCCAAGAAAAATGATGAGAAAGACACCAAGAAATATAAGTCTTCCAGACTCTATAATATATCTCTCTAGATACAGATTTACGAGCCTGTAACATAGTATTAATCACAGAGTCAGAGAAACCTATTTGACCAAGAATCAAGCGTTCAATCTCCATACCTTTAAATTTAAGGATTTGAGATCCTGATGGAAAAAAAGGACCTTGCGACAGAAGGTCTGGTCTTAGCGGAAGAGTCCACGGATGGCAAGAGGCCATCCGGACAAGATCCGCATACCAAAACCTGTGAGGCCATGCCGGAGCTACCAGCAGAACAAACGAGCATTCCTTCAGAATCTTGGAGATTACTCTTGGAAGAAGAACTAGAGGCGGAAAGATATAGGCAGGATGATACTTCCAAGGAAGTGATAATGCATCCACTGCTTCCGCCTGAGGATCCCGGGATCTGGACAGATACCTGGGAAGTTTCTTGTTTAGAGGAGACGCCATCAGATCTATTTCTGGAAGCTCCCACATTTGAACAATCTGAAGAAATACCTCTGGGTGAAGAGACCATTCGCCCGGATGCAACGTTTGGCGACTGAGATAATCCGCTTCCCAATTGTCTATACCTGGGATATGAACCGCAGAGATTAGACAGGAACTGGATTCCGCCCAAACCAGAATTCGAGATACTTCTTTCATAGCCAGAGGACTGTGAGTCCCTCCTTGATGATTGATGTATGCCACAGTTGTGACATTGTCTGTCTGAAAACAAATGAACGATTCTCTCTTCAGAAGAGGCCAAGACTGAAGAGCTCTGAAAATTGCACGGAGTTCCAAAATATTGATCGGTAATCTCACCTCCTGAGATTCCCAAACTCCTTGTGCCGTCAGAGATCCCCACACAGCTCCCCAACCTGTAAGACTTGCATCTGTTGAAATTACAGTCCAGATCGGAAGAACAAAAGAAGCCCCCTGAATTAAACGATGGTGATCTGTCCACCACGTTAGAGAGTGTCGTACAATCGGTTTTAAAGATATTAATTGAGATATCTTTGTGTAATCCCTGCACCATTGATTCAGCATACAGAGCTGAAGAGGTCGCATGTGAAAACGAGCAAAGGGGATCGCGTCCGATGCAGCAGTCATAAGACCTAGAATTTCCATGCATAAGGCTACCGAAGGGAATGATTGTGACTGAAGGTTTCGACAAGCTGAAATCAATTTTAGACGTCTCTTGTCTGTCAAAGACAGAGTCATGGACACTGAATCTATCTGGAAACCCAGAAAGGTTACCCTTGTCTGAGGAATCAATGAACTTTTTAGTGAATTGATCCTCCAACCATGATCTTGAAGAAACAACACAAGTCGATTCGTATGAGATTCTGCTAAATGTAAAGACTGAGCAAGTACCAAGATATCGTCCAAATAAGGAAATACCACAATACCCTGTTCTCTGATTACAGACAGAAGGGCACCGAGAACCTTTGTAAAAATTCTTGGAGCTGTAGCTAGGCCAAACGGCAGAGCCACAAACTGGTAATGCTTGTCCAGAAAAGAGAATCTCAGGAACTGATAATGATCTGGATGAATCGGAATATGCAGATATGCATCCTGTAAATCTATTGTGGACATATAATGCCCTTGTTGAACAAAAGGCAAGATAGTCCTTACAGTTACCATTTTGAACGTTGGTATCCTTACATAACGATTCAATATTTTTAGATCCAGAACTGGTCTGAAGGAATTCTCCTTCTTTGGTACAATGAAGAGATTCGAATAAAACCCCAGCCCCTGTTCCAGAACTGGAACTGGCATAATTACTCCAGCCAACTCTAGATCTGAAACACATTTCAGAAATGCTTGAGCTTTCACTGGATTTACTGGGACACGGGAAAGAAAAAATCTCTTTGCAGGAGGTCTTATCTTGAAACCAATTCTGTACCCTTCTGAAACAATGTTCTGAATCCAAAGATTGTGAACAGAATTGATCCAAATTTCTTTGAAAAAACGTAACCTGCCCCCTACCAGCTGAGCTGGAATGAGGGCCGCACCTTCATGTGGACTTAGAAGCTGGCTTTGCTTTTCTAGAAGGCTTGGATTTATTCCAGACTGGAGATGGTTTCCAAACTGAAACTGCTCCTGAGAATGAAGGATCAGGCTTTTGTTCTTTGTTGAAACGAAAGGAACGAAAACGATTATTAGCCCTGTTTTTACCCTTAGATTTTTTATCCTGTAGTAAAAAAGTTCCTTTCCCACCAGTAACAGTTGAGATAATAGAATCCAACTGAGAACCAAATAATTTGTTACCCTGGAAAGAAATGGAAAGTAGAGTCGATTTAGAAGACATATCAGCATTCCAAGTTTTAAGCCATAAAGCTCTTCTAGCTAAAATAGCTAGAGACATAAACCTGACATCAACTCTGATAATATCAAAAATGGCATCACAGATAAAATTATTAGCATGTTGAAGAAGAATAATAATATTATGAGAATCATGATCTGTTACTTGTTGCGCTAAAGTTTCCAACCAAAAAGTTGAAGCTGCAGCAACATCAGCCAATGATATAGCAGGTCTAAGAAGATTACCTGAACACAGATAAGCTTTTCTTAGAAAGGATTCAATTTTCCTATCTAAAGGATCCTTAAGGGAAGTACCATCTGACGTAGGAATAGTAGTACGTTTAGCAAGGGTAGAAATAGCCCCATTAACTTTAGGGATTTTGTCCCAAAATTCTAATCTGTCAGACGGCACAGTATATAATTGCTTAAAACGTTTAGAAGGAGTAAATGAATTACCCAAATTATTCCATTCTCTGGAAATTACTTCAGAAATAGCACCAGGAACAGGAAAAACTTCTGGAATAACCACAGGAGATTTAAAGACCTTATCTAAACGTTTAGATTTAGTATCAAGAGGACCAGAATCCTCAATTTCTAAAGCAATTAGTACTTCTTTAAGTAAAGAACGAATAAATTCCATTTTAAATAAATATGAAGATTTATCAGCATCAACCTCTGAGACAGAATCCTCTGAACCAGAAGAGTCATTAGAATCAGAATGATGATGTTCATTTAAAAATTCATCTGTATAAAGAGAAGTTTTAAAAGATTTTTTATGTTTACTAGAAGGAGGAATAACAGACATGGCCTTCTTGATGGATTCAGAAACAAAATCTTTTATGTTATCAGGAACATTCTGAACATTAGATGTTGATGGAACTGCAACAGGTAATGGTACATTACTAAAGGAAATATTATCTGCATTAACATGTTTGTCATGACAATTAATACAAACAACAGCTGGAGGAACAGCTACCAAAAGTTTACAGCAGATACACTTAGCTTTGGTAGTTCCAGCACCAGACAGCGATTTTCCTGAAGTATCTTCTGACTCAGATGCAACGTGAGACATCTTGCAATATGTAAGAGAAAAAACAACATATAAAGCAAAATTGATCAAATTCCTTAAATGACAGTTTCAGGAATGGGAAAAAATGCCAAGGAACAAGCTTCTAGCAACCAGAAGCAAAGAAAAATGAGACTTAAATAATGTGGAGACAAAAGCGACGCCCATATTTTTTTAGCGTCAAATAAGACGCCCACATTATTTGGCGCCTAAATGCTTTTGGCGCCAAAAATGACGCCACGTCCGGAACGCCGACATTTTTGGCGCAAAAGAACGTCAAAAAATGACGCAACTTCCGGCGACACGTATGACGCCGGAAACAGAAAAGATTTTTTGCGCCAAAAAAGTCTGCGCCAAGAATGACGCAATAAAATGAAGCATTTTCAGCCCCCGCGAGCCTAACAGCCCACAGGGAAAAAGTCAAATTTTTAAGGTAAGAAAAATAATTGATTCAAGTGCATTATCCCAAATATGAAACTGACTGTCTGAAAATAAGGAATGTTGAACATCCTGAGTCAAGGCAAATAAATGTTTGAATACATATATTTAGAACTTTATTAAAAAAGTGCCCAACCATAGCTTAGAGTGTCACAGAAAATAAGACTTACTTACCCCAGGACACTCATCTACATGTTTGTAGAAAGCCAAACCAGTACTGAAACGAAAATCAGCAGAGGTAATGGTATATATATAAGAGTATATCGTCGATCTGAAAAGGGAGGTAAGAGATGAATCTCTACGACCGATAACAGAGAACCTATGAAATAGACCCCGTAGAAGGAGATCACTGCATTCAAAATAGGCAATACTCTCCTCACATCCCTCTGACATTCACTGCACGCTGAGAGGAAAACCGGGCTCCAACCTGCTGCGGAGCGCATATCAACGTAGAATCTAGCACAAACTTACTTCACCACCTCCATAGGAGGCAAAGTTTGTAAAACTGATTTGTGGGTGTGGTGAGGGGTGTATTTGTAGGCATTTTGAGGTTTGGGAAACTTTGCCCCTCCTGGTAGGAATGTATATCCCATACGTCACTAGCTCATGGACTCTTGCTAATTACATGAAAGAAATATTGATTTGTGTCACAACAGTAACTATATTAAAAGGGTATTCCTAAGTTACGAGTGTGACTTAATATTGCCTATTAACTTATTGCCTGGAGTCTGGGGTGCAAAGACAACAAGAATATAAGTTATGGCTTGATAACCAAAAAGATAAAGTTCATACCTCTAGTCCGTAATTGTAGGAACCGCAGTTAGGTTTTGTTACAAGGCTGCAGAGAGGGAGGGGAACCGGATACCTTAGCGTGCAGCTCTAGGATATTCTCCCGGCGTCTGAGTGTAGAGTGAGAGACGCTACTGCAGATAGAGGGCCGTAGCCGATGACGTAGGTGTCAGCGCTGTGTCTCAGAGTCCTTCAGGAGAATGAATACCGGAACGCTGCTAAGTAAGGAATATTCTTTAGTTATCAAAAGATGCTTTGTAAAGGTTGTCCTAGTAAGAACTAGTTTCTCCTTATGAGCAAGGAAGTGGCTGAGGTTAAAGTGTAAACTTCAATAATCCAGCATTGAGTAAGGCAGGATGTGGCTTTTTATAGGGAGGAGTTGATCTCCTTAAAGGTACACCGAATAAGAAAAAGGTGATTCCTTACAGAAGAAGACTGACGAAAGTCCTTAGTCGCCTGTAAGTAAAACTTTAAAGCACGGACCACGTCCAAATTGTGCAGAAGTCTTTCCGATCAAAAACAACCTTAGGAAGAAATCCTAGTTTAGCACGTAAAACTACCTTATCTGAATGGAAAATAAGATAAGGAGATTCATACTGCAATGCAGAGAGCTCTGACACTCTCTGAGCAGAAGAAATAGCAACCAGAAATAAACCTTTTCAAGATAATAGCTTAATATCTAAGGAATGCATAGGCTCAAACGGAGCCCCTTTAAGAACTTTGAGAACCAAATTAAGACTCCATGGAGGAGTAAATGGTTTAAACGCAGGCCTGATCCTGACCAAGGCCTGACAAAAACAGAATTTATGCTTACCTGATAAATTACTTTCTCCAACGGTGTGTCCGGTCCACGGCGTCATCCTTACTTGTGGGATATTCTCTTCCCCAACAGGAAATGGCAAAGAGCCCAGCAAAGCTGGTCACATGATCCCTCCTAGGCTCCGCCTACCCCAGTCATTCGACCGACGTACAGGAGGAAATATGCATAGGAGAAACCATATGATACCGTGGTGACTGTAGTTAGAGAAAATAATTCATCAGACCTGATTAAAAAAACCAGGGCGGGCCGTGGACCGGACACACCGTTGGAGAAAGTAATTTATCAGGTAAGCATAAATTCTGTTTTCTCCAACATAGGTGTGTCCGGTCCACGGCGTCATCCTTACTTGTGGGAACCAATACCAAAGCTTTAGGACACGGATGAAGGGAGGGAGCAAATCAGGTCACCTAAATGGAAGGCACCACGGCTTGCAAAACCTTTCTCCCAAAAATAGCCTCTGAAGAAGCAAAAGTATCAAATTTGTAAAATTTGGCAAAAGTGTGCAGTGAAGACCAAGTCGCTGCCTTACATATCTGGTCAACAGAAGCCTCGTTCTTGAAGGCCCATGTGGAAGCCACAGCCCTAGTGGAGTGAGCTGTGATTCTTTCAGGAGGCTGCCGTCCGGCAGTCTCATAAGCCAATCGGATAATGCTTTTAAGCCAAAAAGAAAGAGAGGTAGAAGTTGCTTTTTGACCTCTCCTTTTACCAGAATAAACAACAAACAAAGAAGATGTTTGTCTGAAATCTTTAGTAGCGTCTAAATAGAATTTTAGAGCACGGACTACGTCCAAATTGTGTAACAAACGTTCCTTCTTTGAAACTGGATTCGGACACAAAGAAGGTACAACTATCTCCTGGTTAATATTTTTGTTGGAAACAACTTTCGGAAGAAAACCAGGCTTAGTACGCAAAACCACCTTATCTGCATGGAACACCAGATAGGGCGGAGAACACTGCAGAGCAGATAACTCAGAAACTCTTCTAGCAGAAGAAATTGCAACCAAAAACAAAACTTTCCAAGATAATAACTTAATATCTACGGAATGTAAGGGTTCAAACGGAACCCCTTGAAGAACTGAAAGAACTAGATTAAGACTCCAGGGAGGCTTGATTCTAACCAGAGCCTGAACAAACGCTTGAACGTCTGGCACAGCTGCCAGCCTTTTGTGAAGTAAAACAGATAAAGCAGAGATCTGTCCCTTCAGAGAACTTGCAGATAATCCTTTCTCCAAACCTTCTTGTAGAAAGGATAGAATCTTAGGAATTTTTATCTTGTTCCATGGGAATCCTTTAGATTCACACCAACAGATATATTTTTTCCATATTTTATGGTAAATTTTTCTAGTTACAGGCTTTCTAGCCTGAATCAGAGTATCTATTACAGAATCTGAAAACCCACGCTTTGATAAAATCAAGCGTTCAATCTCCAAGCAGTCAGTTGGAGGGAAACCAGATTCGGATGTTCGAATGGACCTTGAACAAGAAGGTCCTGTCTCAAATGTAGCTTCCATGGTGGAGCCGATGACATATTCACCAGGTCTGCATACCAAGTCCTGCGTGGCCACGCAGGAGCTATCAAGATCACCGAAGCCCTCTCCTGATTGATCCTGGCTACCAGCCTGGGAATGAGAGGAAACGGTGGGAATACATAAGCTAGGTTGAAGGTCCAAGGTGCTACTAGTGCATCTACTAGAGTCGCCTTGGGATCCCTGGATCTGGACCCGTAACAAGGAACCTTGAAGTTCTGAAGAGAGGCCATCAGATCCATGTCTGGAATGCCCCATAATTGAGTTATTTGGGCAAAGATTTCCGGATGGAGTTCCCACTCCCCCGGATGGAATGTCTGACGACTCAGAAAATCCGCTTCCCAATTTTCCACTCCTGGGATGTGGATTGCAGACAAGTGGCAGGAGTGATCCTCCGCCCATTGAATTATCTTGGTCACTTCCTCCATCGCCAGGGAACTCCTTGTTCCCCCCTGATGGTTGATATATGCAACAGTTGTCATGTTGTCTGATTGAAACCTTATGAATTTGGCCTTTGCTAGATGAGGCCAAGCTTTGAGAGCATTGAATATCGCTCTCAGTTCCAGAATGTTTATCGGGAGAAGAGATTCTTCCCGAGACCATAGACCCTGAGCTTTCAGGGGTTCCCAGACCGCGCCCCAGCCCACCAGACTGGCGTCGGTCGTGACAATGACCCACTCTGGTCTGCGGAAGCTCATTCCCTGTGACAGGTTGTCCAGGATCAGCCACCAACGGAGTGAATCTCTGGTCCTTTGATCTACTTGAATCGTCAGAGACAAGTCTGTATAATCCCCATTCCACTGTCTGAGCATGCACAGTTGTAATGGTCTTAGATGAATTCGTGCAAAAGGAACTATGTCCATTGCTGCAACCATCAATCCTATTACTTCCATGCACTGCGCTATGGAAGGACGAAGAACAGAATGAAGTACTTGACAAGAGCTTAGAAGTTTTTATTTTCTGACCTCTGTCAGAAAAATCCTCATTTCTAAGGAATCTATTATTGTTCCCAAGAAGGGAACTCTTGTTGACGGGGACAGAGAACTTTTTTCTTTGTTCACTTTCCATCCGTGAGATCTGAGAAAGGCTAGGACGATGTCCGTATGAGCCTTTGCTTTTGACAGAGACGACGCTTGAATCAGGATGTCGTCCAAGTAAGGTACTACTGCAATGCCCCTTGGTCTTAGAACCGCTAGAAGGGACCCTAGTACCTTTGTGAAAATTCTCGGAGCAGTGGCTAATCCGAATGGAAGTGCCACAAACTGGTA
The DNA here is from genome assembly GCF_027579735.1 of Bombina bombina. Classification (NCBI taxonomy): domain Eukaryota; kingdom Metazoa; phylum Chordata; class Amphibia; order Anura; family Bombinatoridae; genus Bombina; species Bombina bombina. The sequence goes on along the minus strand of NC_069502.1, from coordinate 847,900,331 downwards.
ATGCTTGTCCAGAAAAGCGAACCTTAGGAACTGATGATGTTCCTTGTGGATAGGAATATGTAGGTACGCATCCTTTAAATCCACCGTGGTCATAAATTGACCTTCCTGGATGGTAGGAAGGATCGTTCGAATGGTTTCCATTTTGAACGATGGAACCCTGAGAAATTTGTTTAGGATCTTGAGATCTAAAATTGGTCTGAATGTTCCCTCTTTTTTGGGAACTATGAACAGGTTGGAGTAAAACCCCATCCCTTGTTCTCCTATTGGAACTGGATGAATTACTCCCATCTTTAACAGGTCTTCTATACAATGTAAGAATGCCTGTCTTTTTATTTGGTTTGAAGATAATTGAGACCTGTGGAACCTTCCCCTTGGGGGTAGTTCCTTGAATTCCAGGAGATAACCCTGAGAAACTATTTCTAGTGCCCAAGGATCCTGAACATCTCTTGCCCAAGCCTGAGCAAAGAGAGAAAGTCTGCCCCCCACCAGATCCGGTCCCGGATCGGGGGCCATCCCTTCATGCTGTTTTGGTAGCAGTGGCAGGCTTCTTGGCCTGCTTACCCTTGTTCCAGCCTTGCATCGGTCTCCAGGCTGGTTTGGGTTGAGAAGTATTACCCTCTTGCTTAGAGGATGTAGAATTAGAGGCTGGTCCGTTTCTGCGAAAGGGACGAAAATTAGGCTTATTTTTAGCCTTAAAAGACCTATCCTGAGGAAGGGTGTGGCCCTTTCCCCCGGTGATGTCTGAAATAATCTCTTTCAAATCAGGACCAAACAGTGTTTTACCCTTGAAAGGGATGTTAAGCAATTTTGTCTTGGAAGACACATACGCTGACCAAGACTTTAGCCAAAGCGCTCTGCGCGCCACGATAGCAAACCCTGAATTTTTCGCCGCTAATCTAGCTAATTGCAAAGCGGCATCTAAAATAAAAGAGTTAGCCAATTTAAGTGCTTGAACTCTGTCCATAACCTCCTCATACGAAGATTCTTTATTGAGCGACTTTTCTAGTTCTTCGAACTAGAAACACGCTGCTGTAGTGACAGGAACAATGCATGAAATTGGTTGTAGAAGGTAACCTTGCTGAACAAACATCTTTTTAAGCAAACCCTCTAATTTTTTATCCATAGGATCTTTGAAAGCACAACTATCTTCTATAGGAATAGTAGTGCGTTTGTTTAGAGTAGAAACCGCCCCCTCGACCTTGGGGACTGTCTGCCATAAGTCCTTTTTGGGGTCGACTATAGGAAATAATTTCTTAAATATAGGGGGAGGAACAAAAGGTATGCCGGGCCTTTCCCACTCCTTATTTACTATGTCCGCCACCCGCTTGGGTATAGGAAAAGCATCGGGGGGCACCGGAACCTCTAGGAACTTGTCCATCTTACATCATTTCTCTGGAATGACCAAATTGTCACAATCATCCAGAGTAGATAATACCTCCTTAAGCAGTGCGCGGAGATGTTCTAATTTAAATTTAAATGTTACAACATCAGGTTCAGCTTGTTGAGAAATTTTTCCTGAATCTGAAATTTCTCCCTCAGACAAAACCTCCCTCCTGGCCCCTTCAGATTGGTGTGAGGGTATGTCAGAACAGTTATCATCAGCGTCCTCTTGCTCTTCAGTGTTTAAAACAGAGCAATCGCGCTTTCTCTGATAAGTAGGCATTTTGGATAAAATGTTTGCAATAGAATTATCCATTACAGCCGTTAATTGTTGCATGGTAATAAGTATTGGCGCACTAGATGTACTAGGGGCCTCTTGTGTGGGCAAAACTGGTGTAGACACAGAAGGGGATGATGCAGTATCATGCTTACTCCCCTCATTTGAGGAATCATCTTGGGCAATATCATTATCTGTGGCATCATTGTCCCTACTTTGTTTGGACACTATGGCACAATCATCACATAAATTTAAATGGGGAGAAACCTTTGCTTTCATACATATAGAACATCGCTTATCTGATGGTTCAGACATGTTAAACAGGCTTAAACTTGTCAACAAGGCACAAAAAACGTTTTAAAATAAAACCGTTACTGTCACTTTAAATTTTAAACTGAACACACTTTATTACTGAATATGTGAAAAAGTATGAAGGAATTGTTCAAAATTCACCAAAATGTCACCACAGTGTCTTAAAGTCTTAAAAGTATTGCACACCAAATTTGAAAGCTTTAACCCTTAAAATAACGGAACCGGAGCCGTTTTTACATTTAACCCCTATACAGTCCCAGGTATCTGCTTTGCTGAGACCCAACCAAGCCCAGAGGGGAATACGATACCAAATGACGCCTTCCTTATAAGCTTTTTCAGTGGTTCTTAGCTCCTCACACATGCATCTGCATGCCTTGCTCTCCAAAAACAACTGCGCATTAGTGGCGCGAAAATGAGGCTCTGCCTATGACTAGAAAAGGCCCCCATCTGAAAAAGGTGTCCAATACAGTGCCTGCCGTTTTTTTAAAACAATCCCCAAGATTATAATAATTATTAAGAGTTATAATCTGCCAAATATGCTTAGTAAAGTAATCGTTTTAGCCCAGAAAAATGTCTACCAGTTTTTTAAGCCCTTATGAAGCCCTTTATTCTTTTACTTAATCTAAGAAAATGGCTTACCGGTCCCCATAGGGGAAATGACAGCCTTCCAGCATTACAAAGTCTTGTTAGAAATGTGGCCAGTCATACCTCAAGCAGAAAAGTCTGCCAACTGTTTCCCCCAACTGAAGTTACTTCATCTCAACAGTCCTGTGTGGAAACAGCAATCGATTTTAGTAACGTTTGCTAAAATCATCTTCCTCTTACAAACAGAAATCTTCATCTCTTTTCTGTTTCAGAGTAAATAGTACATACCAGCACTATTTTAAAATAACAAACACTTGATTGAAGGATAAAAACTACATTTAAACACCAAAAAACTCTTAACCATCTCAATGGAGATGTTGCCGGTGCAACGGCAAAGAGAATGACTGGGGTAGGCGGAGCCTAGGAGGGATCATGTGACCAGCTTTGCTGGGCTCTTTGCCATTTCCTGTTGGGGAAGAGAATATCCCACAAGTAAGGATGACGCCGTGGACCGGACACACCTATGTTGGAGAAAAGATTGTACATCTGGTACATCCGCCAAACGTTTGTGTAACAAAATAGATAAGGCCGATATCTGACCCTTTAGGGAGCTCGTTGATAAACCCTTCTCCAAACCTTCTTGGAGAAAAGACAAAACTCTAGGAATCCGAACTCTACTCCATGAGTAGCCCTTGGATTCGCACCAATAGAGATATCTACGCCAAATCTTATGGTAAATTCTTCTAGTTACAGGTTTATGAGCCTGAACCATGGTCTCTATGACCGAATCAGAAAAACCTTGCTTGGATAAAATTAAGCGTTCAATCTCCAAGCAGTCAGCTTCAGAGAAACTAGATTTGGGTGAAGGAAGGGCCCCTGAATCAGAAGGTCCATCCTCCATGGGAGTCTCCAAGGAGGCAGAGATGCCATCTCCACCAGATCCACATACCAAATCCTGCGAGGCCAGGCCTGTGCTATGAGGATCACCGAAGCCCTTTCCTGCTTGATTCAAGCAATTACCCGAGGAAGAATAGCAAACAGAGGAAATAGGTATGCAAGACTGAAGGTCCAAGGGACCTCCAGAGCATCCATAAGTTCTGCCTGGGGGTCCCTGGACCTCGACCTGTATCTCGGTAACTTGGCATTCTGATGGGATGTCATGAGATCCAATTCCGGCTGACCCCACTTGAAAATTAGAGTAGAGAACACTTCCGGATGGAAAGGTCTGCCTGCTCAGAAAATCCGCCTCCCAGTTGTCCACCCCTGGGATATGGATCGCCGATAGACAACTAGAGTGGGTCTCTGCCCACTGGATTATTTTGGTTACCTCTGTCATCGCTAAGGAACTCCTCGTTCCTCCCTGATGATAGATGTAAGCCACTGAAGTTATGTTGTGGAACCTGATAAAACGTAGTGAGGCTAGCTGGGGCCAGGCCAGGAGAGCATTGAATATTGCTCTCAGTTCTAGAATGTTTATAGGAAGAACAGACTCTGACTGAGTCCAAACTCCCTGAGCCTTTAGGGAGCCCCATACTACTCCCCACCCCAAAACGCTGGCGTCTGTTGTCACAATCACCTAAGACAGTCTGCAAAAGCAGGTTCCCTGGGAGAGATGATCCAGAGACAACCACCATTGAAGAGAGTCCCTTGTCTCCTGCTCCAGAGTTATTCGAGGAGACAAGTCTGCATAATCTCTGTTCCATTGCTTGAGCATGCTTAACTGCAGAGGTCTGAGATGGAAACAAGCAAACGGGATGATGTCCATTGCCGCCACCATCAGCCCGATTAATTCATTATTAATTCCATACACTGAGCTACTGACTGCCGAGGAGTGGACTGAAGGACTAGACAAGAATCAATAATCTTTGATTTCCTGACTTCAGTCAGAAAAATCTTCATGGACAAGGAGTCTATTATGGTTCCCAAGAAAGTAACTCTTGTGTCTTTAACTAGGGAACTCTTTCCCAAATTTACCTTCCACCCGCTTTCAGGAAAGATAACACTATGTAAGTGTGGGATCTTGCTTGCTGAAAAGATGATGCCTGGACTAGAATGTCATCCAGCTAAGGCGCCACCCCAATGCCCCTTGACCGAAGGACCGCCAAAAGGGACCCCAGAACCTTTGTGAAAATTCTGGGAGCCGTGGCCAGGCTGAAAGGAAGAGCCACGAAATGGAAGTGTTTGTCTAGGAAGGCAAATCTTAGGAACTTCTGATGGTCCCTGTGAATAGGGACATGTAGGTATGCATCCTTTAAATCCACAGTTGTCATGAATTGACCCTCCTGGATAAAAGGAAGAATGGAACGAATAGTTTCCATCTTGAAGGAAGGAATCCTGAGAAATTTGTTTAGACTTTTTAGGTCTAAAATTGGTCTGAAGGTTACCTCTTTTTTGGGAACCACAAACAGATTGGAATAAAAACCCTGTCCCTGTTCTGGAATGGGAACAATCACTCCCAAGGCGGAGAGGTCTTTTACACAATGTAAGAATGCCTCTCCTTTTATCTGGTCTGTAGATAATCTTGAAAGCAGAAACCTGCCTCTGGGGGAAAACTTTTGAACTCCAATATGTATCCCTGAGAGAGACTATTTCTATAGCCCAGGGATCCTGAACGTCCCAAACCCAAGCCTGAATGAAGAAGGAAAGTCTGCCCCCTACCAGATCCGGTCCCGGATCGGGGGCATGCCCTTCATGCTGTTTTGGATTCAGTAGCCGGCTTCCTGGATTGTTTACCCTTGTTCCAAAACTGGTTGGGTCTCCAAGTAGGCTTAGATTGTTCCTGCTTAAAGGAGGAAGGGGAAGAATTTCCTTTGAAATTTCGAAGGAACGAAAATTACTCTGTCGTCCCTTTTGTTTGTTTCTCTTATCCTGTGGGAGTAGATGACCCTTACCGCCCCTGATATCAGAAATAATTTCTGACAGGCCAGGTCCAAACAGGGTTTTCCCCTTGTAAGGAATCACTAAAAGCTTAGATGACACGTCCGCAGACCAAGGTTTTAACCATAAGGCTCTGCGGGTTAGGATAGAGAAACCCGAGCTCTTGGCTGCCAGTTTAATAATCTAAAGTAAAGCGTCCGTAATAAAAGCATTAGCTAGCTTCAGAGCCTTTATCCTGTCTTGGATCTCCTCCAAGGAAGTCTCAGTCCTGAGAGACTCAGACAGAGCATCAAACCAATATTCTGCCGCACTAGTGAAGGTAGCAATGCACGCAGCAGGCTGTAATAGCAGACCCTGGTGAACATAAAGCTTTTTAAGCAAACCCTCTAACTTCTTGTCCATAGGATCTTTGAAAGCACAACGATCCTCTATGGGAATAGTAGTTCTCTTGGCTAAGGTGGAAACCACCCTCTCCACCTTAGGAACTGTTTGTCAAGCCTCCTTGAAAGAGTCAGCTATGGGAAACATTTTCTTAAAAATAGGGGAGGGAGAAAAGGGAATGCCTGGTCTCTCCCATTCCTTAGTAACGATCTACAAAGCCTGCTTTGGAACCGGAAATACGTCTGAGTAAGAAAGAACTTCGAAATATCTGTCTAATTTACTAGACTTCGCAGGGGCAATCACAACCGTTGAGTCACAGTCGTCTAAAGTAACCAAAACCTCCCTGAGTAACAGGCGAAGGTGTTCTAGTTTAAACCTAAAAGTTACAACCCCTGAGTCTGTCAGAGGCAATGAACTTTCTGAGTCTGAAATTTTACCTTCAGATGGAACCTCAATACCCTCCTCCTCAGGTCCTTGGGAGGGTACTTCCGAGATTGCCACCATTGCATCAGAAACCTCACTTTCTGCATATTTGGCTTTCCTCTTACGTTTGCCTTGTAGCATTGGGAAAGCAGGCAATGCATCAGAAATTGTAGAAGACATGAGAGAGGCTATGTATTTTAAAGTAACTCCAGCGGGCGCTAGAGCAGAGGTGTAGGGCACTGCTTGTGCGGACGGTACACTTTGGGATGTTTGTGGAGAAAGCTGCGGCATAACTTGACCCCCGTCAGAAGACCCTGGGGCAATATGAGCCTTAGAAAAATTTTGCGCAGAAAAAATATGATCCCTAAAACGTAAAGTCCTCTGAATACATGTGGGACAGAAAGGGATTGGTGGTTCCACATTAGCTTCCAGACACAAGGAGCAAGAAACATCCTGCAAGGCCCCTTGGTCTATATTTGTTCACAATTGGTATTTTTATGCAATAAAAACAATATGTCAAAAAAACGTTAATGTCTCTTTAAATTCAAAGAGACAACTATTTTGCTATTTAAATTATCTTAGAAACATCACAAAATCACCTCCTAAGCTGTGCTGAGGTGCTCCTACCTGTCCAGCAATAACGGAGCTAGAGAGTTGAAATAGTGCAAACACCACACGGTCCAGAGCGCTGCAGCGTCACAGAAAAGTCTCCCTAACCGATGTTAGAAAAGCATGCTCAATTTCACAGACCATGCGCTTCTACAACGCCTCTCAGGAAATGTCCTCTTTACTGCCTGACTTCCAGACTGATGCGCAGAGTGAAATGGCGCGAGTCGGAAGCTCCGCCCATCGTGGGCGTGTGTACTACAAAATTAAAGTTTTAACGCTTCGTTGCATTGTTGAAAAAGACCTGTTATAAGTGAACAACCACCAGCAAAAAAGGTCCCCAGCCCCAGTATGCACCTAACGTTGTCCATTATCTCTCCTACCAGGAGAGTCATTTGTGTCCCATAATAAGTGTCCTCTTAATTATAACACTTTATTCTGAGAATAACAAATGGTGTGCTAGCTCTTTTCTGGGTCCCCCCAGAAATAAATAAAGTAGCACTTACCTTAACTTCTGCCCGACAGCTAGGCAACTCACAGGCTTAAGAGGTCCTCTCCCTCCCATCGACCTGTGGAAAAAAGGCATGCTGAGTAAAGCTTTTACCTCAGACTAAGGCATACAGAGCAGCAATACATAGGAGGCGCAGTGAGAATTATGTCCCACAAGTGCCCATTGCTCTAAAGCCACCAAAGCCCTACTGAAGAGACTGATATGGACTACGGCTACACCCTAGAACAAAGCAGCACAATCTTGTACTACTTTAAAAATAATAAACTCTTAATTGAAGAATCTAAACTAACACCTCACTTTACCTCTTCCTATCACTAACGTAGGCAAAGAGAATGACTGGGGTGGGAGGGAAGGGAGGAGCTATTTAACAGCTCTGCTGTGGTGCTCTTTGCCTCCTCCTGCTGACCAGGAGGTGAATATACCAGTAGTAATTAAGATGATCCATGGACTCAATGGGCGCAATCAAATATACGGCGCAGGTTTCTGCGCAAGCGTGGAAACCCGCGCCGCCTGTAATTTCACCTCGCACATCGGGTTATTACATATACTGCGCCATTAGATACTAAACTGGCGTAAGTAGGACAAACTGGCGATCTTCTTTTAGTCGTCGCAAGTAACTTACGCCAGTATTTTGTCCACGAAAAGTGTCAATAAAGAGTAGTTTTATGCAAATTAGGCTAACACTCGTAAAAATGAACCGCGATTTCAAATATAAATGCGACACGTAATTACGCTATTCAAATTTCATATATAAACCCATGCGCAGCCGCCATTTTCTTCAGTGTGTTTGGATTGTTCTTTGAGCTACAGCACACTACACTGGAGTGGAGGATTAGTCAGAGAGAGAGTAGAGAGAGAGAGGCGCAAACAGAGGAGTTAGGTTGCATTGTTGTTTGATTAAGCTTATACACTTACACATACTTTTACATATTGCACACATTTTGCATACATACATAAACAAATACTGTGCACCACACTTTTTTTTTCTAACACCTCACACATTTTATTTGAATTTCAGTGTGATAGGCTGAGTGTTTGGTTGTGATTGTGTGTGATTGAACTGGGAGTGTGTGTGTGAGGGCGGAGGGGAGAGGAGTGGCAGGGAGAGGAGTATTGGAGAGGACAGGAGGAGCAGTGGGGTCCCCATCAGGGAGTAAGTGGAGTAGGGAGAGCTAGAAGGGATGATGGGAGGGGAGATGCCCAAGAGCCCCAGAGACCAGGCACATCTAGGAGAGGGACAGAGGGTGCACATGTGGACAGAAGAAGGGAGGAGGGAGAGGATAGGGAGGAACCCACACCAGGGACATCCCAGGGAGCAATCCAGGTGTCCATGGAGGATGAGAGGCTGAGATGTCCCAACTTCTCATTTGAGGAAAATGTTGCCATAGTCCAGGCCATCATGGACAATTAAAGTTCCCTCTTCGGGTAGGAGAAGGGCAAAGGCAGTGCCAAAAGGAGAAAAACGGCATGGTTGGCGGTAGAGGATGCCGTCAACAGTGTGGCCCTGCAGAGGAGGACTGTTGAGGGCCTGAAAAAGTGGTGGAATGACTGCAAGAGGCGGGTCAAAGAAAATATGGGGCAGGAAGCTATGCACCAGAGGGGAACAGGTCCATCCCTGGACATAGAGTATAACACCTGGCAGGAGATGATACGCAGGTCCCTGAGTATCACAGCAGTCCGTGGACTTCCAGGGGCTCGTGACTCAGGGGCTGCAACCACAGCACATCATGCTGGTGAGTAACATCCCACACATTTGAGATTTAACATCCTTTAATATCACACATTCATGTACACAATGAGGAGCATGATATTTGGCCTACTAACAAAAACATCTACAATTATATTGTACATTAATGCTGCTTAACACAATGCAATTCATGATATGAGGTGGAATAGTGCAATACTAACATGTCTCAGATTAACACAGGACACATGTTATAGAGTTTGACATGAGAATCAGTATAGGCCCTAGCATGTATCAATGTATATTGTATGTCTACGTGGACATATATCTGACTTTACTAATCCATCTCTTCCTTTGACTCCTTCACAGAACCTCCTGTCACAAGGATGCAAACATCCATGCCACCACCACCACCCTTCAGGCAACCGCAAGAACAGTATGCTCCCAGTCATGAGCATGGTTGGATGGCTTCAGTTGAGGACCCGGGAGTGATGTCACCACCATTGCCATATGACCCCTGGCAAGATTCCTGGCCAGAGGAATATCCTCCCTTTGGCTTTGAGGGGGAGCCAAGACAGCCACAAAGGGTCCATGTATTTACCCCCCCACAACACAATCTCATGGCAGTAAGGGATTTCACCCACACACAATGTCACAGGAAGTTCCAATTGGACAGGCTGAGTGGTCACACACTCGTCATTATTGAGACTATCACCCAAACATACGAGCTCCACCATCCTCAGCAATTGGACAAGCTCCACCATTGGCAGATGGAAATAGAGCAGATTCCACAGCTGCCCCACATGAACCATCAGTTGAAGCTGGCCCACCACCACATGAACCAGCAGTTGAAGCTGGCCCACCACCACATGAACCAGCAGTTGAAGCTGGCCCTGCACCTCAAGCAACAGCAGATGCAGGTGACCCTGCCGCACAAGCACCTAGAAGCCCTGCTGCTCAAGAACCTGTGGATGCATTGTATTCACCCCTGGGTGAGGAATACATTGCACTCCAGAGGAGGCTCATAACAAGCACGGAGAACATACAAAGAGGCCAAGAGAGGTTCTTCAGGAACCATGAAAGGTTCATCAGGAGCCAAGAGAGGAGACAACAACGTAGCATAGAGCTACAGAGGGACATGGCAGCATCATTAAGTGCAAGTGTTCATAACCAATCACAGATGATGCAAATTCTGTCTGATATGCAGATGCAAATGGACAATAGATGGAAAGAACAAAATCAACTCTTGGGTGTGTTGGTTGAGCACTTTACACACCAGCAGGACACTGCCTCCAGCCTATCATCTGTGGCCAGCACACCAGCAGAAACATCAGAATCTTCTCAAACCAGGAGAACAAGGCAATCCACTACAGCCACCTCAGCTCCCTCATCCAAGAAGCCAAAAAAGAAATAAATATTCTTATAGTTCACCATAAATCTTGTCCTCTGTTATTTACCATATAATTGTCATCCACATCCATGTGAGGTGTGTTTTAGTACACTAATATTGTTAAAACATATAATAAGACCTGTGTGGAAATGGGAAAAAAAAGGTAATATTATCATGTTTATGACATATTCTTGTACTATAACTCACATCCACAATAGTTGTTTATCAAGGGTACATATAGTAATATTCACTTCTAAGATGTAAATCAATGTATCTCACATCCTATATAAATGTACACATTGGTATATATAGTAGTGATGTTACTGATAGGGTGGGCATTATCAGGTGTTTTAAGGCTGCAGGTGAGAAGTTGTGGTGTCTGTGATTGGTTTGACACAATTGCAAAGAGGCAGCCTTCAAGAAGGTCTTAGAAATTATCATATGAGCCATCCTAGGTTTTGCTTTCAACTAAGAATACCAAGAGAACAAAGCAAGTGTTAGAATTAAATCTGAAAGTAGTTTGAAATAACATGCCCTATTTGAAACAAGAAGGTTTTCTTTGGACTTGACTGCCCCTTTATATATTTTGGCATCAATGCCAAGCTGTGTTAGCATTAGAATAAATTACACTAAAGTGGGTTCTAAAGAGATGAAGGTAATACAATTATGATTTCCCATTGTTCTCTCCTCCAAGTATTGTTGATTGTTTTGAGAAGAAATTTAAAGTAAATAAGCAAGTATATGACCACAATGTGATAAAGTACCTACAAGCTCAATCCATTTGATTATGTTGTGGCTTCAAACTATTTCAATACACAAACAAACCTTAAAAAAACAATATCGTAGTATACTGTCCCTTTAACCTTGAGATGCTGCTTAAATGTATGTGTTTGTTAAGGCTTCCAGGGAGTTACGTTGCTTTTTAGTCAGTGCAAGGGTTGCTGCGCCTGCAATATGTGGCGAGATGAGAATGGAGTAGATTGTCTGAATTCTGCGGGCGTAAGTCCTTACGCTGTATATTGGATACCAAATTGTGCGGCTGTTCTATGTTAGTCTATGGGTAAAAAAAATATGTTCGAAGGGTGAAATAAACGCGCGTAACTTGTATGCTACGCCGTATATGTAATACCAAAATCGCGTAAAATCTGGCGGCGGAGGATTTTGCGGAGCGACGCTGCATATGTAATGGAGGCCATCGTGTCTTAAAAAAGAAAGCATACACGAACCCTCTCTTAAATCAATGAAAAATGTGGTACAGAAGCAATTTCTGATAGAACAAAATGATATCTGGTTTAATCTTGAGGTTAATGTTGAAAGGTTTTTCGAGAAATGGAAATTTTGGATTAAAGCACAAGATAGGGATACACAAAAGAAATTAATCTCAAGGTTTGAAAACACTCAATTTATAATGGAGAGTAGGCTGAGAGATTTATTGGCTATGATGAAGTTAAAAGGGGGAGGAGGGGAGGTTAACACAAGTAATTGACTATGGTATGGTTATACTGTTTCTTTTCTTTCCTTTGCTCTGTTTTTCCTTTCTTATTTTTTTTTTTTTTATTGTTTTTTCTTAGCATTAAGAATGGACTGTAGCGGCAGTAATCTAATAATCCAGCCCGCTCAAATATAAATGTAATTGAAATACACTTGGATATTAATAGTACTGACAATATTAGATAGGTCACGAAGGCACACTCTAGATCAAATTATGGTGGCTTAAGATAGCCTAAGTATCTTAGAAGTAATGTTTAAAGGGAGCATAAGGATTCCTATATTTTGTGTTATTATATTTTTGTGAGAAGCATGTATAATGCGAGATAATACTATATAATGCTGTAATGCAAATTATATATACAGGCTTCATAATTTAGACTATTAATTCACGTAAGGGGCCAGGATTCCTCTACAGAATGGAAAAGAGAATGTGGCTTCCTATGTTGTTTTTTTGTACCTGTATGACTGTACTTCTCCTTGTTTGACACAAATATTCAATATCGAATCTGTTGTATTACCTCACTATTATTACTGCTGGAGTCTGTCTATGTGCTTTAAAATATAATTAAAATACTTAAAAAAAAAAAAAAAAGATAAAAGCTTGATAATGATAAACTACAAAATATAAAAAAGCACAACCATAAGGTTATATCCCCCCCCCCAAAAAAAAAGAGCTCTTAAAGCAAGGAAAAACTTACCCATTCAAGCAAAGGCATTAACAAATCAGTAAGACCACAGAGTGCTAACCCGACATAAAAAAAAATCAATATTTAGGAGAAAACAGAGCGCACTAAAAGCTGACAGCCTGATAGTGTGCTTAAAACAACAAGGGATATGTAAGCCGGTGAGAACAAAAGAACTGAAGCACGCCAAAAACTACCTACGAGCAAAAAACCGCTGCAAGCAAAAAAACTAAAAGTGTGGACCCCTGTAGAGCTATCCAGATTGGCCGACATCCACTGTCCAAATGAGCCACCATTCGCAAATCCAATGAGTGTTGTCGCGTGCAAACCCCACAAGCTGACACACACTAACATAAAAAATGTAAGCGGGAATAAGGTCTAATAAAAGGAGCCATAGAAATCATTAATATATAATAAATACATAATAAATGCTGTCCCAAGGCTACAGAGTACAACAAAGTACAACTATATAGCCTAACAGGCTAAGGGAGTGCCACAAATAAAAAATGTACTTACCCATAGGCACCCCGCTACTGGACATCACCACAGATCCAGTAGATAGCCAAACAAGTGCTGAAACATAACAGTGGATATGGAATAGGAGGATACCGATAACCCAACAGGAGGAGGCTATGGACAGGTCCTCTATCAGCATCTCTCTGAGGGAAAAATAGGCCTCAAATCAGTCTTAGCACCCAAATCACAGAAGAACATCTGGAACACCTTCATTCTTCACCTTACTCCAGCAGAGGCAAAAACAAGACTAGTTACTAGTAAGGATGGAGGGCTTTTATAGAGCCCTTGGAGTTTGGGAATCTTTGCCTCCTTCTAGTGGCTAGGAAGAGAAATTCCCAAGAGTAATGGATCGTGGACTCTCACCACCTGTATGAAAGAAAAGGAGTTAAGGGACATTAAACTGTATACCAATCTCAGAAAAAACATAATTTATGCTTACCTGATAAATTCCTTTCTTCTGTTGTGTGATCAGTCCACGGGTCATCATTACTTCTGGGATATAACTCCTCCCCAACAGGAAATGCAAGAGGATTCACCCAGCAGAGCTGCATATAGCTCCTCCCCTCTACGTCAGTCCCAGTCATTCGACCAAGAATCAACGAGAAAGGAGTAACCAAGGGTGAAGTGGTGACTGGAGTATAATTTAAAAAATATTTACCTGCCTTAAAAACAGGGCGGGCCGTGGACTGATCACACAACAGAAGAAAGGAATTTATCAGGTAAGCATAAATTATGTTTTCTTCTGTTATGTGTGATCAGTCCACGGGTCATCATTACTTCTGGGATACCAATACCAAAGCAAAAGTACACGGATGACGGGAGGGATAGGCAGGCTCATTATACAGAAGGAACCACTGCCTGAAGAACCTTTCTCCCAAAAATAGCCTCCGAAGAAGCAAAAGTATCAAATTTGTAAAATTTGGAAAAAGTATGAAGCGAAGACCAAGTTGCAGCCTTGCAAATCTGTTCAACAGAGGCCTCATTCTTAAAGGCCCAAGTGGAAGCCACAGCTCTAGTGGAGTGGGCTGTAATTCTTTCAGGAGGCTGCTGTCCAGCAGTCTCATAGGCTAAACGTATTATGCTACGAAGCCAAAAAGAGAGAGAGGTAGCAGAAGCTTTTTGACCTCTCCTCTGTCCAGAATAAACGACAAACAGGGAAGAAGTTTGACGAAAATCTTTAGTTGCCTGCAAGTAGAACTTGAGGGCACGAACTACATCCAGATTGTGTAGAAGACGTTCCTTCTTTGAAGAAGGATTTGGACACAAGGATGGAACAACAATCTCTTGATTGATATTCCTGTTAGTAACTACCTTAGGTAAGAACCCAGGTTTAGTACGCAGAACTACCTTGTCTGAGTGAAAAATCAGATAAGGAGAATCACAATGTAATGCTGATAACTCAGAGACTCTTCGAGCCGAGGAAATAGCCATTAAAAACAGAACTTTCCAAGATAACAATTTTATATCAATGGAATGAAGGGGTTCAAACGGAACACCCTGTAAAACGTTAAGAACTAAGTTTAAACTCCATGGTGGAGCAACAGCTTTAAACACAGGCTTGATCCTAGCTAAAGCCTGACAAAAGGCCTGGACGTCTGGATTTTCTGACAGACGCCTGTGTAACAAGATGGACAGAGCTGAAATCTGTCCCTTTAATGAACTAGCCGATAAACCCTTTTCTAAGCCTTCTTGTAGAAAGGACAAGATCCTAGAGATCCTAACCTTACTCCAGGAGTAACGTTTGGATTCACACCAGTATAGGTATTTACGCCATATTTTATGGTAAATCTTTCTGGTAACAGGCTTCCTAGCCTGTATCAGGGTATCAATAACCGACTCAGAAAAACCACGTTTTGATAAAATCAAGCGTTCAATTTCCAAGCAGTCAGCTTCAGAGAAGTTAGATTTTGATGTTTGAACGGACCCTGTATCAGAAGGTCCTGTCTTAGAGGTAGAGACCAAGGCGGACAGGATGACATGTCCACTAGATCTGCATACCAAGTCCTGCGTGGCCATGCAGGTGCTATTAGAATCACTGATGCTCTCTCCTGTTTGATTTTGGCAATCAATCGAGGAAGCAGCGGGAAGGGTGGAAACACATAAGCCATCCCGAAGTTCCAAGGTGCTGTCAAAGCATCTATCAGAACCGCTCCCGGATCCCTGGATCTGGACCCGTAGTGAGGAAGCTTGGCGTTCTGGCGAGACGCCATGAGATCTATCTGTGGTTTGCCCCAACGTCGAAGTATTTGGGCAAAGACCTCCGGATGAAGTTCCCACTCCCCCGGATGAAAAGTCTGGCGACTCAAGAAATCCGCCTCCCAGTTCTCCACTCCCGGGATGTGGATTGCTGACAGGTGGCAAGAGTGAGACTCTGCCCATCGAATTATCTTTGATACTTCCATCATTGCTAGGGAGCTTCTTGTCCCTCCCTGATGGTTGATGTAAGCTACAGTCGTGATATTGTCCGACTGAAACCTGATGAACCCCCGAGTTGTTAATTGGGGCCAAGCCCGAAGGGCATTGAGAACTGCTCTCAATTCCAGAATGTTTATTGGAAGGAGACTCTCCTCCTGATTCCATAATCCCTGAGCCTTCAGAGAATTCCAGACAGCGCCCCAACCTAGTAGGCTGGCGTCTGTTGTTACAATTGTCCAGTCTGGCCTGCTGAATGGCATCCCCCTGGACAGGTGTGGCCGATGAAGCCACCATAGAAGAGAATTTCTGGTCTCTTGATTCAGATTCAGAGTAGGGGACAAATCTGAGTAATCCCCATTCCACTGACTTAGCATGCATAATTGCAGCGGTCTGAGGTGTAGGCGTGCAAAAGGTACTATGTCCATTGCCGCTACCATTAAGCCGATCACCTCCATGCATTGAGCTACTGACGGGTGTTGAATGGAATGAAGGACACGGCATGCATCTTGAAGCTTTGTTAACCTGTCCTCTGTCAGGTAAATCTTCATTTCTACAGAATCTATAAGAGTCCCCAAGAATGGAACTCTTGTGAGAGGAAAAAGAGAACTCTTCTTTTCGTTCACTTTCCATCCATGCGACCTTAGAAATGCCAGAACTAACTCTGTATGAGACTTGGCAGTTTGAAAGCTTGAAGCTTGTATTAGAATGTCGTCTAGGTACGGAGCTACCGAAATCCCTCGCGGTCTTAGTACCGCCAGGAGGGCACCTAGAATCTTTGTGAAGATTCTTGGGGCCGTAGCCAATCCGAATGGAAGAGCTACAAACTGGTAGTGCCTGTCTAGGAAGGCAAACCGTAGATACCGGTGATGATCTTTGTGGATCGGTATGTGAAGGTAAGCATCTTTTAAATCCACTGTGGTCATGTACTGACCCTTTTGGATCATGGGCAAGATTGTCCGAATAGTTTCCATTTTGAACGATGGAACTCTTAGGAATTTGTTTAGAATCTTTAAATCTAAGATTGGTCTGAAAGTTCCCTCTTTTTTGGGAACCACAAACAGGTTTGAGTAGAACCCTTGTCCTTGTTCCGACCGCGGAACCGGATGGATCACTCCCATTAATAACAGATCTTGTACACAGCGTAGAAACGCTTCTTTCTTTATCTGGTTTGTTGACAATCTTGACAGATGAAATCTCCCTCTTGGGGGAGATAATTTGAAGTCTAGAAGGTATCCCTGAGATATGATCTCTAGCGCCCAGGGATCCTGAACATCTCTTGCCCAGGCCTGGGCGAAGAGAGAAAGTCTGCCCCCCACTAGATCCGGTCCCGGATCGGGGGCTCTCGGTTCATGCTGTCTTTGGGGCAGCAGCAGGTTTCCTGGCCTGTTTGCCCTTGTTCCAGGACTGGTTGGGCTTCCAGCCTTGCCTGTAACGAGCAACAGCTCCTTCCTGTTTTGGTGCAGTGGAGGTTGATGCTGCTCCTGTTTTGAAATTCCGAAAGGGACGAAAATTAGACTGTCTAGCCTTAGCTTTGGCTTTGTCTTGAGGTAGGGCGTGGCCCTTACCTCCTGTAATGTCAGCGATAATTTCTTTCAAACCGGGCCCAAATAAGGACTGCCCCTTGAAAGGTATATTAAGTAATTTGGACTTAGAAGTAACATCAGCTGACCAGGATTTTAGCCACAGTGCCCTACGTGCCTGTATGGCGAATCCTGAGTTCTTAGCCGTAAGTTTGTACTACGGCCTCCGAAATGAATGAATTAGCTAGTTTAAGGACTCTAAGCCTGTCCATAATGTCGTCTAGCGTAGATGAACTAAGGTTCTCTTCCAGAGACTCAATCCAAAATGCTGCCGCAGCCGTAATCGGCGCGATACATGCAAGGGGTTGCAAAATAAAACCTTGTTGAACAAACATTTTCTTAAGGTAACCCTCTAATTTTTTATCCATTGGATCTGAAAAAGCACAGCTATCCTCCACCGGGATAGTGGTACGCTTAGCTAGAGTAGAAACTGCTCCCTCCACCTTAGGGACCGTTTGCCATAAGTCCCGAGTGGTGGCGTCTATTGGAAACATCTTTCTAAATATTGGAGGGGGTGAGAACGGCACACCGGGTCTATCCCACTCCTTAGTAACAATTTCAGTTAATCTCTTAGGTATAGGAAAAACGTCAGTACTCGCCGGTACCGCAAAGTATTTATCCAACCTACATAGTTTCTCTGGTATTGCAACGGTGTTACAATCATTGAGAGCTGCTAAGACCTCTCCTAGTAATACACGGAGGTTCTCCAATTTAAATTTAAAATTTGAAATATCTGAATCCAATCTGTTTGGATCAGAACCGTCACCCACAGAATGAAGCTCTCCGTCCTCATGCTCTGCAAGCTGTGACGCAGTATCAGACATGGCCCTAGTATTGTCAGCGCACTCTGTTCTCACCCCAGAGTGATCACGCTTGCCTCTTAGTTCTGGTAATTTAGACAAAACTTCAGTCATAACAGTAGCCATATCTTGTAATGTTATCTGTAATGGCCGCCCAGATGTACTAGGCGCCATAATATCACGCACCTCCCGGGCGGGAGATGCAGGTACTGCCGCGTGAGGCGAGTTAGTCGGCATAACTCTCCCCTCGCAGATTGGTGAAATTTGTTCACATTGTACAGATTGACTTTTATTTAAAGTAGCATCAATACAGTTAGTACATAAATTTCTATTGGGCTCCACCTTGGCATTGGAACAAATGACACAGATATCTTCCTCTGAGTCAGACATGTTTAACACACTAGCAATAACTTGCAACCTGGTTATAATCTTTTTTAGCAAAAACGTACTGTGCCTCAAAGAGGTACTTAAACGATTAAATGACAGTTGAGATAATGAACTGAGAAACAGTTATAGCATCAACTTTAAAACAATACAACTTTTAGCAAAGGTTTTGTTCCCATTAGTAAGATAACATAACTAAATTTGACATAAAAATTATTGAGTAACGTCTTTATCCACAGTCAATATAAAAAATTCTCACAGCTCTGCTGAGAGAATGTACCTCCCTTCAAGAAGTTTGAAGACCCCTGAGATCTGTCAGAGATGAACCGGATCATGCAGGAAAAATAATAATAGCTGACTGGAAATTGTTGATGCGTAGCAAAGAGCGCCAAAAACGGCCCCTCCCTCTCACACACAGCAGTGTAGAGAAACGAAACTGTCACAATTCAAAGCAAACTACTGCCAAGTGGAAAATAAAGCCCAAACATTTATTTACTCAGTACCTCAGCAATGTAAACGATTCTACATTCCAGCAAAAACGTTTAACATGATATAATACTTATTAAAAAGATTAGTGACCTTTAACAGAGTAGTTCCGGTGAAGTACCATTCCCAGAATACTGAAGTGTATACATACATGTCATTATAACGGTATAGCAGGATTTTCTCATCAATTCCATTCAGAAAATAAAAACTGCTACATACCTCAATGCAGATTCATCTGCCCCTGTCCCCTGATCTGAAGCTTTTACCTCCCTCAGATGGCCGAGAACAGCAATATGATCTTAACTACTCCGGTTAAAATCATAGTAAAAACTCTGGTAGATTCTTCCTCAAAGTCTGCCAGAGAAGTAATAACACGCTCCGGTGCTATTATAAAATAACAAACTTTTGATTGAAGTCATAAAAACTAAGTATAATCACCATAGTCCTCTCACACATCCTATCTAGTCGTTGGGTGCAAGAGAATGACTGGGACTGACGTAGAGGGGAGGAGCTATATGCAGCTCTGCTGGGTGAATCCTCTTGCATTTCCTGTTGGGGAGGAGTTATATCCCAGAAGTAATGATGACCCGTGGACTGATCACACATAACAGAAGAAATGTGCATTATGTACATGTTAATATAAAACAAAAATTTCAGTGATAAATATAAATGGTAAAAAAGTACTAGATCACAAATCTGGCATTTTGAATGTCCCAGATAAGCCACCTTTACCCAATGTAGGGCAGCACCATATTGTAACCTAGGTTTACTTGCCCTCTACAGTGCATGAGCAAACAATTAATTTTATAGAATAACTGCTGGTGCAGTGTGTAAGGTTTACAGTGGTGACTACCAACCAGTAAAAAGGAGACTTGTTCGGGCGCAAAACTGAAGCCATTGCCCGGCGCGGCCAATAGGACAGGAGCAAGCACGCGAGGTGAGGCATGAAAGGAGACACAGGCCCGGCAAAACCGCACAAAAAGCGCCATAATAGAGCCTCCTGCACACAACAGGCACAAATAGAACCCTCTGCTCACCCCGTGGCCCTTATAATACAAGGCCCAGAAGCACAGGGCAACCATTAGGAGTATCGATCCCCCCCAACTCCTCACACATCGCCCACAAACAGTAGCGGCTGTTCAATAGGGTCAAAAAAAGGGGAGAATACACTACAACCTATAACCAAGTGGGACTAGACAAAAGCACTTAAAGAGACGCTAAACTCAATTTTTTTTCTTTAATGATTCAGATAGAGCAATTTTAAGCAACTTTCTAATTTACTCTTGTTATCAATTTGTCTTCGTTCTCTTGCTATCTTTATTTAAAAAGCAGGAATGTGATGCATAGGAGCCGGCCCACTTTTGGTTGAGAACCTGGGTTATGCTTGCTTATTGGTGGGTAAATGTCATCCTCCAAGAAGCAAGCACTATTCATGGTGCTGAACCTAAAATGGGCTGGCTGCTAAGATTTACATTCATGATTTTCAAATAAAGATGGCAAGAGAACGAAGAACATTTGATAATAGGAGTAAATTAGAAAGTTGCTTAAAATAGCATGCTCTATCTGAATCATGAAAGAAAAATTTTTGGGTTCAGTTTCCCTTTAAGCCCTGCAAAGGGGACAGAGAACAGGGTGCTTAAACTGTACCACACGGCAGGAGGAAAAGGGGGCTAAGAAGGTGTGTCATATAACAGCATTAGACACACTCCACACTACCATCGATACTTCTAATTTATCTCAGTTAAACAAGCTCTGCTGGGAGGGCCTCCATAGAACAGAACACAATACGGCATGAATAAGAACTTATTCTTCTTCCGAGAAGCAAAATGACACAGAACATGATGAACACAAGACCCACCCCTAGACCCCCCTCCATAATCTAACCTTCAGTCTAACACTGCTGCAATAATATTTCTACTGAAGCTGCAAGATACCAACATTCTACTTATCACCAGAACCTGCGCTTAAGCGCATAGCACCTGTATGCAAAAATACTACATGCTATACAACAAGAAAACAGACAACATGGCCAGCAAGCAAAGGCAGCAAGATAAAAAACAAACATGAGGCGGAGGTGAACGCAATGTCACTACAAACAGCTGACATAACAGATCCCCCTCTTCAAGACATACATCCCATTGTCTCCCAACTGTCTGTAGTTTGTTCTATTTTGGGCAAAAAGAGCACAGACATGTCTAAATGCTTTAACCTCGGATTTTAAATTATTTTCAACAAGATTAACAACAGTAGAGCAAAAAGTGTCGGACACTGAAACACAACAAAGAGAATCTACAGCCAATATTGTTCAACTGCAGAGGCAAAACAAAGCTCTTCAGGAAAAAATAGATGACCTTGAAAACGGGTCCAGGAGAAATAACAGAGTGGTTGCTTGCCGGAGTTTGTTCCAGGCTCTGCTCTGATAGATTTCGCTGAAAAAAATCCTACCAAACCTACTGCACATACCAGAATCAAATATTCTTTGTGTGGTAGAGAGAGCCCATAGGATACGAACTTTACATCAGAGATCAGAATCTGCAACACCACCTAGACAAATTATGATCAAGTATTTAAATTTCAAAGACAAAACCATGCTGTTGAAAGCATAGACAAGCACCTGACCTGGTGTATGAAGGAAAAAAGATTCACCTGTTCCAGGACTGTTCAGCCGAAGTAGCCAAAAAACGTAGAGAGTTCTCTCCATGTTGTAAAGAGCTCCTGGAGAGAGGAGAATCGGTATCACTCCTATATCCGGCAAGATTAAAGCTCCAGACTATGCAAGGATCATTTTTTTTTTATTCAAACAACTTCAAGTCTTTCTATGGACACAGAACCTACGATGCAATAGCCAGAGAGCTGAAGATCGTATTGAAGAAGCGGGCACCTGAGAGCCGAAAGAGTTAGTAGATCGGCTTTATCCTGTCCTGCTCGTGGACCAGCTTCAGAGAACTATTCATACAATAGACTGAAGACTCTTTTTCTTGTTCGACACCCATTGTGTGTTATCACAATGGGATTAACATATCCTTTTGAGGGGGGGGGGGGGGTGACGCACTGTTATCAAAGTTGACTTGCACGTATTGTTCGAAATCTGCACTAATTTTGAATTGTTCAATTTAACTGTGGTATATTGTTTTCTATACTAATTAGGAAACTGGTTTACAGAATCTGACTTATCTACGAATCCCATCAGGGAAAACCCCAGGGTGCCAAACTGTAAGTATAGTATCCTCTTAAAGCAGACCATAGAGACCTCACACACGTACACCAAAAGTAATCCATTTAGCCCAGCTTAAATATCAGCATAACCAAGCACCACATACAAAACCTAAATATGGGGACACGCATCATATCTTGGAATGTGGGGGGAGTTACATAACCCATCAAAAGGAAAACCATACTGAAATATCTTAACTCAAAAAAAGGCAGATATTGCCATACTGGAGGAAACTCATTTAAAACCCAGTGAACACCAAAAACTAAAACAAAGTTGGGTAGGAGAAGTAATTTACACCCAATATGAAAGCAGAAGGGCCAGGGTGTCATCTTTTTTTTCAGAAAGAATCTTAATTACAAAATAACACAAATCATACTAGACCCAGAGGAACGATATGTACTCCTTAAACTGACACTGAATGAATGCCCTCTGATCTTGGGGGGTGTATATGGGCCACATACACACAAAAGTGAGTTCTGGAGTTCCCTTAGAACACGCCTCTTATGCATAGCAGATGCCCCACTGATTTTGGGAGGAGATTTCCACATAACACTGCAACACACCAGCAGACAGATTCAAGAACCCCAAACTGCCACAAGCTAGAAGTAGCATAAACCCCAAGGCGAAAAGGGAATTCATAATATTAACCAAATTCAGAAAAGCCCTCTCTTTAGCAGACATCTGGAGGGATAAAAACCCAGGCTAGAGATTATACCTGCATCACCCCTGCCAAAGATACCCTGTCACGCATAGATCTCTTCCTGACTTCTAATTCCCTAAACCCTAAAATCACAGATGCTAGCATAGACAATCCAATTATCTCAGACCATGCCCCAATCACGATCAAAGTTACATTAGGGCCAATAAGGAATCCACAGACCACCTGGTCCTTCCCTAAATATTTGTTCCACAACGTCAATCTTAAAAAAACATTTAGTGGGGGAATGGTTATGCTATAAATCACTAAATCAACAACCCCCAAACTATACTGGGAAGCGGCAAAGCGGTTCTCAGAGGGGTCACAACCTCATATGTAATAAAGATAAAAAAGAAGAAAAAGCTCAGGGAGGAGTTGCTGTTAAAACAACTACTAAATGCCCAAAATAAATACCTGCGCAATCCCACAGACGAAAACGCAAAGGGACACACCTGACGTAAAACGCAGCTAGAGATTTGACAGCAACACACGCCAGGTTCTATCGCCATGGCAATAAAACAGGACGGCTATTGGCCAGACTTACTAAACTAACCAAAAGCACAAACATAATAATGGCCATAAAAAGTAAAAAAGGAAATCTGCACAGATACCACTGGAATCCAACAAGTATTTAGACAATACCACTCAGAACTATATAAAACACAAGACATAAAATCCTCAGATAGATCCGCATTCTGGAGCTCCATTAACATACCAACTTTGGCAGCTGAACAGCTACAGACACTAAATGCCCAATAGACCCACAAGAGATAATCAAAATTAGAGGCAACCTTTCTCTCGAAAAAGCTCCTGGACCAGATGGACTCCCGAGCGAATTTTACAAAATACTCAAAAATTAGGTGACACATACGTTATCAAAGTTATTTAATGGCATCATGATAGGAGACATTAAACTTTCCCAAAGATTTACATAAGCAATCATTTGCTTAATTCCCAAACCAGATAGAGACCCATTAGAACCAGCATCGTATCGCCCGATTTCATTAATAAACTCTGACTATAAGCTCTTCACAAAAATTCTAGCTAATAGATTGGCTCTTGTCTTTCCTCACTTGATTCACAAGGATCAGACGGGGTTCGTTAAAGGTAGAACGGCAGTTACAAACATCCGAACACTTAAATTTCTTTTAAATCACTATTGGAACCATAGGGTGTCAGGAACAATAGCAGATAGTAAAGAGGCTTGCGTCCTACTAGTAGATGCAGAAAAAGCCTTTGATAAAGTGCTTTGGAACCATCTATTCCTCACCCTCAAACAATTCGGGATTACTAGCAATTTCTCGGAAGCACTCCAATCCCTATACTCCTCACACAGGCTGTGATCCTGGTCAATGGAGCCCCATCCCAACCCTTTGCACTGGAGCGAGGTAAAAGACAGGGGTGACCACTTTCCCCGCTCTTGTTTGACCTTGCTCTGGAGCCCTTGGCCATCAAAATCAGAGCGGAAACAGAAGAACTCACATTGGGAGAACAAACAGTACACATATCTTTATTTGCAGATGACATGGTTTTATATGTGCAGAACCCAAAAACAAGTATCCCAAAAATCATGAATATCATAGCAGACTTTGGCCAAATTTCCGGCTACACAATAAACACAGATAAAAACAGACCTAAACTACAACTTTAAAGTAGTCACCAATACATTTAAATACCTGGGAATCAAACTCTCCACCGATCTGAATAAATGGAATGACGCTAATTACACGCCACTAAAAAGAGAAGCACAAGACTTAACATCCCATCGGGCAAAACTCCCTCTTACCATATCGGGCAGAATAGGCTTAGTAAAAATGCTCCTATTCCCAAAGCTCCTATATCTCCTATTTAAGTTAGGGGGTTAGGGTTAGACTTAGGTTTAGGGGTTAATAACTTTAGTATAGTGTTGGCGGCGGCAGATTAGGGGTTAAACAATTTAATATAGTTGCGGCGACGTTGGGGGGGCAGATTAGGGGTTAATAACTATAATGTAGGTGTTGGCGATGTTAAGGGCAGCAGATTAGGGGTTCATAAGTATAATGTAGGTGGCGGCGGTGTCCGGAGCGGCAGATTAGGAGTTAATAATATAATGCAGGTGGCGATGATGTCGGGGGCGGCAGATTAGGGGTTAATAAGTGTAAGATTAGGGGTGTTTAGACTCAGGGTTCATGTTAGGGTGTTAGGTGTAAACGTAAAATGTATTTCCCCATAGGAAACAATGGGGCTGCGTTAGGAGCTAAACGCTGCTTTTTTGCAGGTGTTAGGGTTTTTTTCAGCCGAATCTGCCCCATTGTTTCCTATGGGGAAAACGTGCACAAGCACGTTTAGCCAGATTACCGCATAACGTAAGCAGCGCTGGTATTGAGGTGAGATGTGGAGCTAAATTTTGCTCTACCTTCAATTTTTAGAGGCTAACGCCGGGTTGAAAAAAACCTGTAATACCAGCGTTGTTTGTAGGTGAGCGGTGAACTGGAACTGAGCGTTAGCACTGCAAGCCTTACCGACAAAACTCGCAATCTAGCCGATAGAGTTATATAGTTAGGCAACTCAGGCGAAGTATGTCTTAGACTGGTTAACGGGTAATGATTATTTCACAATTCCAGCTCTAGAGCAAATAGTGATTGAGCCATGGTCACTAGCCATGTTACCACACCTGAAAGCAACAAAAGCAGACAAATTACTACCACGGTACCTCCTAATGCAGCAACCCCTGTATGCTTGGGGGAAAATATGTCATAAGCTTAAAATACATCATGAACTCACCAAATTCCCTCCTCTACAAGGAAACTCTAACTTCATACCGGGACTGACTACACAGACATTCAAGGAATGGCAAACCGTAGCATAGACACAGTTTCAAAAGTCCTAGAAGGCAAAACAATCTGTACCTTCACGCACCTACAGACACAATATGCCATACCACGCAAGCACCATTTTGCATATTTGCAAGTGAAGCATTACATACAAGCTATACAAAAGACAGGAGAACTACCTGAAACTAACAACACCATATACCAACTATGTAGCCTGTACACACATGGAATCAAATCAATTTCTCCAAAGTATAAAGCCCTGGGGGCCACAGACAATAAAAATACCCTAAAACACATTAGCAAGAAATGGTCAGGAATTTTAAATAAAGAAATCCATACAACTTTGGTTCAGCAAAGCATTCAGAGGGCGAGACGAGCAACACTTTCTACTGATATTAGGGAAGCACACACTAAACTACTGGAATTGGCATACATAACACGGAAGCTATATAGAAACTGGGAAACTAAATCTGAAGGTAACTGCCCGAAATGTGCAAAACCTGCAGCAGATCTGCTCCATATGCTGTGGACATGTCCCAAGCTGTATAAATGTTGAGGCATGACAAATCATTGGCTAAACGCTATAAGCAACGCAACTCTCACTCTTACACCTCAAACAGTAGTATTTCTTAACCTTCAGGACCAGAGCAAAGCAAACACAATATTCATACACAATGTCATCTTACAGGCTAGGATAACTTAAACACTGGCTGAAAGGAGACCCCCCTACCCTAATTCAGTTGAAAAGGGAGATACATCAACAAATGCTCTATGAACAAGCAGGCAAGTTGGGTGACCTACAGGGGAGAACAAATCACTTCATGAGAAAGTGGGAACCCTACCACGTTAGACAGGGCCCAGATACTATACCCAATCAGGAATACAGACTATATCCTCAATGCCCAACTGAGAGGAGAATGGCAACTCAACTTTGATACTACCAGAAACTAAATTGGCGCAGACCTAAAATCTTAGCAGAGGACAGGTGGCACCCTGGGGACCGGGATTCCACATTACAATATTTAGGTTATAAATAAAGACATGCGTGAGTACAATATGTTTACTGTTGATTTTCCATGAGCAAATTGTTATGTGAATGTAAATTGATATGTAAAGTTAAACCAGCAATTGGCGCACCAGAGGTATTTATATCGCAGACTTTTATTCTTGGACTGAATTTGCTCACTGTATGTCTTTTTCATGAATAGAGAATTTATATTAAAAAAAAAGGGAAAAAGATGAGATGGCAAAGACATCATATGAAAAAGACTACCAGATATAAAAAGAACCAACCTATACGCAAACAAAGAGACTCAAAAGAAAGGAATAACGAGTTATAAAAAGCTTTATTATATGAACAACAAAATTGTATATTGGAAATATTGTTTGTGTTTGTAACAATTGTCATCTCAATATAATTAAAGAATTAAAAAAAAGGAGACTTGTTTGTCTGTGTACATAATTTTCTTGGCACGTGCAGGACCAAGGTAGCACAGAGGACACAGGTTTTAAAAGTGTAAAAAACTATTTATGTAGCACAGTTGTTTCAGAAACTTGCAAGTTACTCTACTTTGAGTTCTGTGGTTGTTACTGTTTAATGTCCTATTAGAAAACTTCTGTAATCCATACTCACAACACTGATTTAAACAATGTTTGTAACATACAGTACATAAGTAATGAAGGGGATAATGAACTGATCACAGAGTAGTTACTTGACACTTTGGTTGCCCAGAACATCCAGCAACAGAGATCCAACCCCTACAGCAGTGGAACACACAAAGTAATACACTGACCTTCACCTCAGTGTAACCATCTGAGAAACAGAACTGCTACAGGAGACAAAATGTCACAATCACAGAATCTTCCCTTTACTTAATATGCGCTACTCACCTGTAGCTGTATTTATAGGAACTTCATCCTCCTCAGTCTTCACCTGATCACACACATACGGTTCCCCTCCATGCTCAACCGCTGAGCCATATGAAGGCATCACATCCATACGCCCTGTACAGTGAGAACCCAGAAATAACTCTGTGCACATAATTATTTACTATGCACACTCATCTGTAAAACAGGCACTGCAGACACCACAAACACGTGCACACTTACCTGTGATTCATGTACCTCATACTCTAAAAACAGATTAATCTGTGATCCATGTACCACATGTGCAACACACATACACATTCACCTGTAACCAGCTTCTCAGACTGCACATACATGCACACTCACCTGTACCAAGCGTACACCATTGCCATATTTGATATATTTTAAAGGGACAGATCACTGTAAAATAGTTTTTCCCTGAATGTGTTCCCAATGACTTGTTATACCAGCTGTAAAGTATAAAATTTATGAAAAAATGCTCATTTATGCTTCTTTTTGCATATTAAATAGCTGGATTTACTCTTTGAAACCACAGCTCATCAAAATAAGCTTGTTATCATCACTCAAATGCTTCCCTTTCTTATCTCTGTCTCTGAACAATACTTAGAAAGAACAATGGGAAATTAATTTCCATTGAGGGGAGGAGAGTCCACGGCTTCATTCATTACTGTTGGGAATTAAGAACCTGTTAAACAGGAGGAGGCAAAGACACCCCAGCCAAAGGCTTAAATACCTCCCCCACTTCCCTCATCCCCCAGTCATTCTGCCGAGGAAACAAGGAACAGTAGGAGAAATATCAGGGTATAAACGGTGCCAGAAGAAAAATTAAATTTAGGTCCGCCCATCAGACACATGGGCGGGAGCCGTGGACTCTCCTCCCCTCGATGGAAATGAAATGATCAGGTAAGCTTAATTTATGTTTTCCATCTAAAGGGGAGGAGAGTCCACAGCTTCATTCATTACTGTTGGGAACATATACCCAAGCTCTAGGACACTGAATGAAACCGGGAGGGAAAAGGCGGACCCTATTCTGAGGGCACCACCGCCTGCAAAAACTTTCTCCCAAAAACAGCTTCCGCAGAAGCAAAAACGTCAAATTTGTAAAACTTTGTAAAAGTGTGTAAGGAGGACCAGGTAGCCACCTTACAAATTTGCTCCATAGAGGCCTCATTCTTGAAGGCCCAAGACGAAGCCACAGCTCTAGTTGAATGAGCCGTGATCCTCTGAGGAGGCTTATGTCCCGCTGTCTCATAGGCCAAGCGAATCAAGCTCCTCAACCAAAAGATCAAAGAAGTAGATGAGGCTTTCTGCCCCTTGCACTTCCCTGAATACACCACAAAAAGAGATGTAGACTGTCTGAAATCCTTTGCAGCCTGAAGATAGAACTTCAGGGCACGAACCACATCCAGATTACGAAGTAACCTCTCCTTAGAAGAAGAAGGTTTAGGATACAAAGACGGAACCACTATTTCCTGATTGATGTTGCGGTTAGACACCACCTTGGGAAGAAACCCCAAACCAGTGTGAAGCACTGCCTTATCCGCATGAAAAAACAGATAAGGCGGCTCACATTGCAAGGCAGCCAGTTCAGATACTCTGCGTTCCAATGCATTGGCCAACAGGAAGAGAACCTTCCAGGACAGAATCTTAATGTCAATGGAATGCATAGGCCCAAATGGAACTCGCTGCAAAACATAAGGACCAAGTTTAAGCTCCATGTGGGAGCAGACCGTCTAAAGACAGGCCTGATTCTAGACAGGGCCTGAACAAAGGATTGGATGTCAGGAAGCTCAGTGAGTCTCCTATGTAACAAGACTGAAAATGCCGAAGTCTGTCCCTTTAAGGAACTAGTAGCAAGACCTTTCTCCAACCGTCTTGGAGAAAGGACAGAATCCTGGATACCTTCATCTTATGCCAAGGATATTTATGCTTCTCACACCAGGACAAGTAAGTCATCCACACCATACGGTAGATGTGACGATTGACTGGCTTCCTTGCCTGATTAGAGTATCTCTTGGCCAAGACTAGGCGATCAATCTCCACGCAGTCAGCCTCAGAGAAACGAGATTTTGATGTTAAAAGGGGCCCTGTTCCAGCAGATCCCTGCGACAGGGTAACCTCCATGGCGGTGAGGATGACATCCCCACCAGATCCGCAAACCACGTCCTCCGCGGCCACGACGGAGCAATCAGAATGCCTGAAGCTCGCTCCCGTTTGATTCGTGCCACAACACAAGGTAGAAGTGGTAACAGTGGGAAAATGTAAGGTAGGCTGAACCCCCAAGGCACCGCTAAGGCATCTATTAGCTCTGCCTGGGGATCCCTGGACCTTGACCCGTATCGGGGTAGCTTGCAATTGACTAATCGTACACAACCAAAGTACAGTGGCACCACAACGGCTAGCTTCCTTATTATTTCAATAATTTAGAGACTATCTGATTTCAGTCTCAGTATATATTCTAGAAAGGGAAGTGGTGCTGTGTAGTATTCAAACATTACATTCTGGTGACAGAAAACCCCTCAAGAAAAGGCTGCACATATAGCACTCTCAGCCTGGACTCTGATTAGGAAAGATGATAAGTATGGATAAAATATAACTTTTATTCGTATATAATTAAAATAAGGGACCCAATTGTGAGAACAGATTAAAAACAACTAAAAATCTGTTGCCGTAATTCCTGTAATTAAAATAATTTTGCCTTTGAGATATATTTGTATCAATACAGGAATTATTGTTAAGCGGTTACTGTATATACCCAGCCAACACGTTCTAAAACTCAGTATGAAAAGTAAGAAACTGAGCAAAAGGTTATGTAATAAGGTAGGACAATAGTATCCAATCTCGTTAGCATTTAATTTGATAGTCTGAGATGGAAATGTATCCAGTCGTGTGGTATTTTATGCTTGGTGATAGAAATAACATAATTTATGTAAGAACTTACCTGATAAATTCATTTCTTTCATATTAGCAAGAGTCCATGAGCTAGTGACGTATGGGATATACATTCCTACCAGGAGGGGCAAAGTTTCCCAAACCTCAAAATGCCTATAAATACACCCCTCACCACACCCACAATTCAGTTTAACGAATAGCCAAGAAGTGGGGTGATAAGAAAGGAGCGAAAGCATCAAAATAAGGAATTGGAATAATTGTGCTTTATACAAAAAAATCATAACCACCACAAAAAGGGTGGGCCTCATGGACTCTTGCTAATATGAAAGAAATGAATTTATCAGGTAAGTTCTTACATAAATTATGTTTTCTTTCATGTAATTAGCAAGAGTCCATGAGCTAGTGACGTATGGGATAGTAAATACCCAAGATGTGGAACTTCCACGCAAGAGTCACTAGAGAGGGAGGGATAAAATAAAGACAGCCAATTCCGCTGAAAAATAATCCACAACCCAAAACAAAAGTTTTAATCTTAATAACGAAAAAAACTGAAATTATAAGCAGAAGAATCAAACTGAAACAGCTGCCTGAAGTACTTTTCTACCAAAAACTGCTTCAGAAGAAGAGAAAACATCAAAATGGTAGAATTTAGTAAAAGTATGCAAAGAAGACCAAGTTCCTGCTTTGCAAATCTGATCAACAGAAGCTTCATTCCTAAACGCCCAGGAAGTAGAAACTGACCTAGTAGAATGAGCCGTAATCCTTTGAGGCGGAGATTTACCCGACTTTACATAAGCAAGATGAATCAAAGACTTTAACCAAGACGCCAAAGAAATGGCGGAGGCCTTCTGACCTTTCCTGGAACCAGAAAAGATAACAAAAAGACTAGAAGTCTTTCTAACATCCTTAGTAGCTTCAACATAATATTTTAAAGCTCTTACTACATCCAAAGAATGTAAAGATCTCTCCTTTGAATTCTTCGGATTAGGACATAATGAAGGGACAACAATTTCTCTACTAATGTTGTTAGAATTCACAACCTTAGGCAAAAATTTAAATGAAGTCCGCCACACCGCCTTATCCTGATGAAAAATCAGAAAAGGAGACTCACAAGAAAGAGCAGATAATTCAGAAACTCTTCTAGCAGAAGAGATGGCCAAAAGGAACAGAACTTTCCAAGAAAGAAATTTAATATCCAGAGAATGCATAGGTTCAAATGGAGGAGCTTGTAAAGCCCTCAGAACCAAATTAAGACTCCAAGGAGGAGAGATTGACTTAATAACAGGTTTGATGCGAGCCAAAGCCTGTACAAAACAATGAATATCAGGAACATTAGCAATCTTTCTGTGAAAAAGAACAGAAAGAGCAGAGATTTGTCCTTTCAAGGAACTTGCAGACAAACCTTTATCCAAACCATCCTGAAGAAACTGTAAAATTCTAGGAATTCTAAAAGAATGCCAAGAGAATTTATGAGAAGAACACCAAGAAATGTAAGTCTTCCAGACTCGATAATAAATCTTCCTAGACACAGATTTACGAGCCTGTAACATAGTATTAATTACTGAGTCAGAGAAACCTCTATGACTAAGAATCAAGCATTCAATTTCCATACCTTCAAATTTAATGATTTGAGATCCTGATGGAAAAAAGGGCCTTGAGATAGAAGGTCTGGTCTTAACGGAAGAGTCCAAGGTTGGCAACTGGCCATCCGAATGAGATCCGCATACCAAAACCTGTGAGGCCATGCTGGAGCCACCAGCAGTACAAACGAACGTTCCATTAGAATTTTGGAAATCACTTTTGGAAGAAGAACTAGAGGCGTTAAGATATAGGCAGGATCATAATTCCAAGGAAGCGACAACGCGTCCACTGCCTCCGCCTGAGGATCCCTGGATCTGGACAGATACCTGGGAAGTTTCTTGTTTAGATGAGAGGCCATCAGATCTATTTCTGGAAGTCCCCAGATTTGAACAATCTGAAGAAATACCTCTGGGTGAAGAGACCATTCGCCCGGATGTAACGTCTAACGACTGAGATAATCCGCTTCCCAATTATCTACACCTGGGATGTGAACCGCAGAGATTAGACAGGAGCTGGATTCCGCCCATAGAAGTATCCAAGATACTTCTTTCATAGCCTGAGGACTGTGAGTCCCACCTTAATGATTGACATATGCCACGGTTGTGACATTGTCTGTCTGAAAACAAATAAACGATTCTCTCTTCCGAAGAGGCCAGAACTGAAGAGCTCTGAAAATTGCACGGAGTTCCAAAATGTTGATTAGTAATCTCGCCTCCTGAGATTCCCAAACCCCCTGCGCTGTCAGAGATCCCCATACAGCTCCCCAACCTGTCAGACTCGCATCTGTTGAGATCACAATCCAGGTTGGACGAACAAAAGAAGCCCCTTGAACTAAACGATGGTGATCTATCCACCACGTCAGAGAGTGTTGTACATTGGGATTTAAGGATATTAATTGTGATATCTTTGTATAATCCCTGCACCAGGGATTCAGCATACAAAGCTGAAGAGGTTGCATGTGAAAACGAGCAAAAGGGATCACGTCCGATGCAGCAGTCATAAGACCTAGAATTTCCATGCACAAAACTACCAAAGGGAATGATTGAGACTGAAGGTTTCGACAGGCTGAAACCAATTTCAGACGTCTCTTTTCTGTTAGAGACAAGGTCATGGACACTGAATCTATTTGAAAACCCAAAAAGGTTACCTTTGTCTGAGGAATCAAGGAACTCTTTGGTAAATTGATCCTCCAACCATGTCTTTGAAGAAAAGACACAAGTTGATTCGTATGAGATTCTGCAGAATGTGAAGACTGAGAAAGTACCAAGATATCGTCCAAATAAGGAAATACCGCAATACCCTGTTCTCTGATTACAGAGAGAAGGGCACCGAGAACCTTTGAAAAGATCCTTGGAGCTGTTGCTAGGCCAAACGGAAGGGCCACAAACTGGTAATGCTTGTCTAGAAAAGAGAATCTCAGAAACTGATAATGAGCTGGATGAATTGGAATATGAAGGTATGCATCCTGTAAATCTATTGTGGACATATAATGCCCTCGCTGAACAAAAGGCAGAATAGTCCTTATAGTCACCATTTTGAATGTTGGTATCCTTACATAACGATTCAATATTTTTAGATCCAAAATGAATAGATTTGAGTAAAACCCCAGACCCCGTTCCAGAACTGGGACTGGCACAATTACCCCAGCCAACTCTAGATCTGAAACACATTTTAGAAACGCCTGAGCCTTCACTGGGTTTATTGGAATGCGAGAGAGAAAAAATCTTCTCGCAGGTGGCCTTACCTTGAAACCTATTCTGTACCCTTGTGAAACAATGTTCTGAATCCAAAGACTGTGAATCGAATTGATCCAAATATCTTTGAAAAATCGTAACCTGCCCCCTACCAGCTGTGCTGGAATGAGGGCCGCACCTTCATGTGGACTTGGGAGCTGGCTTTGACTTTCTAAAAGGCTTGGATTTATTCCAGACTGGAGAAGGCTTCCAAACGGAAACCGTTCCCTTAGGGGAAGGGTCAGGCTTTTGTTCCTTATTTTGACGAAAGGAACGAAAACGATTAGCAGCCCTGTATTTACCTTTAGATTTTTTGTCCTGAGGCAAAAAGGATCCTTTCCCCCCAGTAACAGTTGAAATAATAGAATCCAACTGAGAACCAAACAATTTATTACCTTAGAAAGAAAGAGAAAGCAAAGTTGACTTAGAAGTCATATCTGCATTCCAAGTTTTAAGCCATAAAGCTCTTCTAGCTAAAATAGCTAAATACATATACCTGACATCAATTCTAATGATATTAAAGATGGCATCACAAATAAAGTTATTAGCATGTTGAAGAAGTTTAACAATGCTATGAGTATTATGGTCTGACACTTGTTGCGCTAAAGCCTCCAACCAGAAAGTGGAGGCAGCAGCAACATCAGCCAAAGAAATAGCAGGTCTAAGAAGATTACCTGAACATAAATAAGCTCTCCTTAGAAAGGATTCAAGTTTCCTATCTAAAGGATCCTTAAAAGAAGTACTATCCGCCGTAGGAATAGTAGTACGTTTAGCAAGAGTAGAGATAGCCCCATCAACCTTAGGGATTTTGTCCCAAAACTCTAATCTATCAGATGGCACAGGGTACAGTTTCTTAAACCTTTGAGGAGTAAATGAAGTACCCAGATTATTCCATTCCCTAGAAATTACTTCAGAAATAGCATAAGGGACAGGAAAAACTTCTGGAATAACCATATGAGGTTTGAAAACCGAATTTAAACGCTTAGTAGATTTAGTATCAAGAGGACTAGACTCCTCCATCTCTAATGCGATTAACACTTCTTTAAGTAAATAACGAATAAATTCCATCTTAAATAAATATGAAGATTTATCAGTGTCAATATATGAGATAGAATCTCCTGAACCAGATAGATCCTCATCAGAAACAGACAAGTCAGAATGATGACGGTCACTTAAAAATTCATCTGAAATATGAGAAGTTTTAAAAGACCTTTTACGTTTACTGGAAGGAGGAATAACAGACAGAGCCTTCCTAATAGATTTAGAAACAAATTCTTTTACATTAACAGGAACATCCTGAGCATTAGATGTTGAAGGAACAACAACAGGTAATGGATTATTACTAATGGAAATACTATCTGCATTAGCAAGCTTATCATGACATTCATCACAAACTACAGCCGGAGGAACAGTTACCACAAGTTTACAACAAATGCACTTAACTTTGGTAGAACCAGCATCAGGCAGCGTCTTTCCAGAAGTAGATTCTGATCCAGGGTCCAGTTGAGACATCTTGCAATATGTAATAGAAAAAACAACATATAAAGCAAAATTATCAAATTCCTTAAATGACAGTTTCAAGCCTCTAGCAACCAGAAGCAATGAAAAATGAAACTGAAATAATGTGAAAAAAAGGTGGAGACAAGAATGACGCCCACATTTTTTGGCGCCAAAAATCACGCCCACATTATTGGCGCTAAGAACAACGCCTATATTTTTTGTCGCCAAGTAAGACGCCACATCCGGTGACGCCGACAAAAATGACGCCCACATTTTTGGCGCAAAAAACGTCAAAAAAATGACGCAACCACTAACAACTTCCGCCGGAAATGACAAAATTTTTGCGCCAAAAAAGTCTGCGCCAAAAATGACGCAATAAATTGAAGCATTTTCAGCCCCCGCGAGCCTAACAGCCCACAGGGAAAAAAGTCAATTGAAAAATTTTTAAGGTAAGAAAAAATAATCCTTCATATGCATTATCCCAATAATGAAACTGACTGTCTGAAAACAGAATTTATGTTTACCTGATAAATTACTTTCTCCAACGGTGTGTCCGGTCCACGGCGTCATCCTTACTTGTGGGATATTCTCTTCCCCAACAGGAAATGGCAAAGAGCCCAGCAAAGCTGGTCACATGATCCCTCCTAGGCTCCGCCTACCCCAGTCATTCGACCGACGTAAAGGAGGAATATTTGGAGAAACCATATGATACCGTGGTGACTGTAGTTAAAGAAAATAAATTATCAGACCTGATTAAAAAACCAGGGCGGGCCGTGGACCGGACACACCGTTGGAGAAAGTAATTTATCAGGTAAACATAAATTCTGTTTTCTCCAACATAGGTGTGTCCGGTCCACGGCGTCATCCTTACTTGTGGGAACCAATACCAAAGCTTTAGGACACGGATGAAGGGAGGGAGCAAATCAGGTCACCTAAATGGAAGGCACCACGGCTTGCAAAACCTTTCTCCCAAAAATAGCCTCAGAAGAAGCAAAAGTATCAAACTTGTAAAATTTGGTAAAAGTGTGCAGTGAAGACCAAGTCGCTGCCCTACATATCTGATCAACAGAAGCCTCGTTCTTGAAGGCCCATGTGGAAGCCACAGCCCTAGTAGAATGAGCTGTGATTCTTTCAGGAGGCTGCCGTCCGGCAGTCTCATAAGCCAATCTGATGATGCTTTTAATCCAAAAAGAGAGAGAGGTAGAAGTTGCTTTTTGACCTCTCCTTTTACCAGAATAAACAACAAACAAGGAAGATGTTTGTCTAAAATCCTTTGTAGCATCTAAATAGAATTTTAGAGCGCGAACAACATCCAAATTGTGCAACAAACGTTCCTTCTTTGAAACTGGATTCGGACACAAAGAAGGCACAACTATCTCCTGGTTAATGTTTTTGTTAGAAACAACTTTCGGAAGAAAACCAGGTTTAGTACGTAAAACCACCTTATCTGCATGGAACACCAGATAAGGAGGAGAACACTGCAGAGCAGATAATTCTGAAACTCTTCTAGCAGAAGAAATTGCAACCAAAAACAAAACTTTCCAAGATAATAACTTAATATCAACGGAATGTAAGGGTTCAAACGGAACCCCCTGAAGAACTGAAAGAACTAAGTTGAGACTCCAAGGAGGAGTCAAAGGTTTGTAAACAGGCTTGATTCTAACCAGAGCCTGAACAAAGGCTTGAACATCTGGCACAGCTGCCAGCTTTTTGTGAAGTAACACAGACAAGGCAGAAATCTGTCCCTTCAAGGAACTTGCAGATAATCCTTTCTCCAATCCTTCTTGAAGAAAGGATAGAATCTTAGGAATCTTTACCTTGTCCCAAGGGAATCCTTTAGATTCACACCAACAGATATATTTTTTCCATATTTTGTGGTAAATTTTTCTAGTTACAGGCTTTCTGGCCTGAACAAGAGTATCAATAACAGAATCTGAGAACCCTCGTTTTGATAAGATCAAGCGTTCAATCTCCAAGCAGTCAGCTGGAGTGAGACCAGATTCGGATGTTCGAACGGACCTTGAACAAGAAGGTCTCGTCTCAAAGGTAGCTTCCATGGTGGAGCCGATGACATATTCACCAGATCTGCATACCAAGTCCTGCGTGGCCACGCAGGAGCTATCAAGATCACCGACGCCCTCTCCTGATTGATCCTGGCTACCAGCCTGGGGATGAGAGGAAACGGCGGGAATACATAAGCTAGTTTGAAGGTCCAAGGTGCTACTAGTGCATCTACTAGAGTCGCCTTGGGATCCCTGGAACTGGACCCGTAGCAAGGAACCTTGAAGTTCTGACGAGAGGCCATCAGATCCATGTCTGGAATGCCCCACAGTTGAGTAAGTTGGGCAAAGATTTCCGGATGGAGTTCCCACTCCCCCGGATGTAATGTCTGACGACTCAGAAAATCCGCTTCCCAATTTTCCACTCCTGGGATGTGGATTGCAGACAGGTGGCAGGAGTGAGTCTCCGCCCATTGAATGATTTTGGTCACTTCTTCCATCGCCAGGGAACTCCTTGTTCCCCCCTGATGGTTGATGTACGCAACAGTCGTCATGTTGTCTGATTGAAACCGTATGAACTTGGCCTTTGCTAGCTGAGGCCAAGCCTTGAGAGCATTGAATATCGCTCTCAGTTCCAGAATATTTATCGGTAGAAGAGATTCTTCCCGAGACCAAAGACCCTGAGCTTTCAGGGGTCCCCAGACCGCGCCCCAGCCCATAAGACTGGCGTCGGTCGTGACAATGACCCACTCTGGTCTGCGGAAGGTCATCCCTTGTGACAGGTTGTCCAGGGACAGCCACCAACGGAGTGAGTCTCTGGTCCTCTGATTTACTTGTATCGTCGGAGATAAGTCTGTATAGTCCCCATTCCACTGACTGAGCATGCACAGTTGTAATGGTCTTAGATGAATGCGCGCAAAAGGAACTATGTCCATTGCCGCTACCATCAAACCTATTTGTTACGGTTACCCTTAGTCTCGCTGAGAGATGGACCGCTTAGTAGCCTGGATCCCTATTGCTAAAGAGGGGAGAAGCTGCTTTCCATAGTATTCTATATGAGTCTCGCAAATATAGAATAATCTCCCTTAGCTGCAGTACAGCTAGGATACCCTTCTGCCCACAAAAACGAGTCAACGCTGCGATTGAGGGTCAAAACAAGAACTCAGGACTGGGATGCCCAGCCTGCTTTTTATTAAGGTTACATGCACACAGGGCACTCCCAGGGGGAGAGGGGGGGAAGCACAAAATCCCCCATCACACATTTAGATAGAGAGCACTGTCCTTTGACAGGCCACAATAGGATTACAGTACTTAAGATAACAAGTTTACAAGTTCATCTTATCAATTAGCAGTCTGGCTCCAGAGGTGATTAGACAATAGTTTCTAAAAGCTGAAAAAAAAGAGTTAACTCTTTATGAAATGAAACTTGTTACGGTTTTCTTGGAGCCCTTCTTAGGCGCTGGCTTGCTGGTTCAGGCATTGCTGCTGGGAAATAAGCTTTTCACAACAAAATAACTAATGCTTCTGTAACATTGCTCCCTTTCTGTGGAACACTCTGGCAGACACGGTCTGACCCCTTTTCGGGGCAGACTAAGGCTGTCCAGACCGCTGGTTATGCGGGGCTGAGGTCGGTTTGTCTGGACAACCCGTCGGCGTTGCCATTCTGTTTCCCAGGTCTGTAAGTAATGGTGAAATTGAAGGTTTGCAACGATAAGCTCCAACGTAATAGCCTGCCGTTATCTCCAGAGACCCGGTTCAGCCACACCAACGGGTTATGGTCGGTGACCAGAGTGAACTCCTGACCATATAAATAGGGAGTCAATTTCTTTAATGCCCACACCAAAGCCAAACACTCCTTTTCGACCGCTGCATAGCTGACTTCGCGGGGCAGGAGCTTCCGGCTGATGTAGGCAACTGGATGCTCCCCTCCATCTTCGCCTACTTGGCTGAGGACGGCTCCCAGCCCGAACATGGAAGCATCGGTATGGACGATAAAACGTTTGTTAAGGGCTGGGGCCGCCAAGACAGGAGCGTTAATTAGAGCATTTTTGAGAGCCTGGAAAGCCGTTTCACAGTGGGGAGACCACAGGACCTGTCGAGGTAAGTTCTTCTTGGTCAAGTCAGTCAGGGGTTTGGCAAGTGTGCTGTAGTCTGGTACGAACCGTCTATAGTACCCTGCCGTGCCCAGGAAGGCTAGGACCTGAGTCTTAGTGATGGGGGTGGGCCAATTGGCGACAGCTTCTATTTTGGCCGGCTCTGGTCGCTGCTTTCCACACCCCACCCGGTGACCCAGGTACTGTACCTCGGCCATCCCAAAGTGGCATTTTTCTGGCTTCAGAGTCAGGCCAGCAGCCCGGATCTGATCCAGAACCATTCCCACATGAGCTAAGTGGTCCTCCCAGGACTCACTGTGGATCGCTATGTCGTCCAGGTAGGCGCAAGCAAAACTCTGGAAGCCATCCAGGAGCCTATCCACCAAGCGCTGGAATGTAGCTGGGGCATTCTTCATCCCAAACGGCATTACCCTAAACTGATATAAGCCGAATGGGGTGACGAATGCCGACTTGGGGATAGCCTCCGGGGCCAGGGGAATCTGCCAGTAACCTTTGCAGAGGTCAATAGTGGTCAGGTAATTTCCCCTGGCTATACGATCGAGTAGCTCGTCTACCCTGGGCATAGGGTAAGCGTCCGTCACGGTATTTTCATTGAGCCTCCGATAGTCTACGCAGAACCGGGTGGTCCCATCTTTCTTGGGCACCAAGACAACTGGGGAGGCCCAGGGACTATCGGAGGGCTCAATTACCCTGAGCTGGAGCATCTCATCGATCTCCTTCTTCATTCCTGTCCTAACTGCTTCGGGGATTCGGTACGGAGCCTGGCGCAAGGGAGCTTGTCCCGGAGTATCTACCTGGTGGGTGGTTAAAGTAGTGTACCCTGGCTTCGGGGAGAAGGTGAGGTGTTTGGACTGGAGGAGTTGGTTGAGCTGCTCCCTTTCAGTGGGGCTAAGTCGGTCCCCTATCTGAACCTGAGCCACTATACCTGTGGGGAGGCTCTTTTCTAATAGGTCTGGAATGGGTAAACTGTCGGGGTCTTCCTGAGGGGAACAACATATGGCCGTCACGTTCTCTGGTCGCTCAAAATATTCCTTGAGCATGTTTACATGGAATGTCTTTCTAAGATTGTTGTCGTGGCAGCTAGCTATCACATAAGTGGTGTCTCCCCTTTTCTCTACGATCTGGTAGGGACCCTGCCAGGACGCCTGCAATTTGTCTGTCTTCACCGGCTTAAGTACTAACACCTTTTGTCCTATGGTGAAGATTCTCTTTCGGGCCCCCCGATCGTACCATACTTTCTGTCTTCTCTGGGCCAACTGGAGATTAGCCCGCACGGATTTGGCTAATTGCTCCATTCGGTCCCTGAGTTCCAGCACGTATGGCACAATTGGGACACCGTCAGCCTCCATCTCTCCCTCCCAGTGCTCCCGGATCAGGTTTAGGGGTCCCCGTACCTTTCTTCCGTAGAGCAACTCGAAGGGAGAGAACCCTGTCGTTTCCTGGGGCACCTCCCGATAAGCA
Source organism: Bombina bombina (assembly GCF_027579735.1). Taxonomy (NCBI): domain Eukaryota; kingdom Metazoa; phylum Chordata; class Amphibia; order Anura; family Bombinatoridae; genus Bombina; species Bombina bombina. The sequence goes on along the minus strand of NC_069502.1, from coordinate 847,859,658 downwards.
AATAGGAGGTGCGGCAGGAAGCGTTCCCAGTCTCGGTATTCCTGAGTGAACGTCTTGAGCATTTGCTTGAGGGTCCCATTGAACCTCTCACACAGCCCGTTCGTCTGGGGGTGGTATGGGGAGCTTAGGAGGGACTTAATTTTGCAAACCTGCCAGAGTTGTTGGGTCAATTCAGCCGTAAATTGGGTGCCTCGGTCGGATAGGATTTCTTTTGGAAATCCTACCCGGGAGAACACCTGTACTAGTGCATTCGCTACCGTATCCGCTTGTATGTTGGATAGGGCGACAGCCTCTGGGTACCTGGTAGCGTAGTCCACTACGGTAAGAATGTATCGCTTACCGGAGGGACTAGGGGTAGCCAGTGGTCCCACTAGGTCAATAGCAACCCGGCTGAAGGGTTCCTCTACAATGGGCATATTTACTAGCTGGGCTTTAGGGTGATCGCCTCGCCTTCCTACTCGTTGACACACATCGCAGGTGTTACAGTAAGTTCTAACGTCAGCGTGCACCCCTGGCCAAAAGAACGTGTGAGTAATGCGGTGTAGGGTACGGGTAACGGCTAGGTGGCCTGCTAAGGGGATGTCGTGGCCTATTTTGAGGATTTCTTGACGGTATTTGTGGGGCACTACCAGCTGTCGCCTACGCTGTCCCCTTTTCTCTGTCCAGCGGTATAGTTTCCCTTTTTCCCATAAGAATGTTTCGTTATCTGCCCCGCCCCCTCCGGTCTCTGCTCGTTCCCGGTACTTTTGTAAGGTCGGGTCAGTCTTAGACTCTGCCTCGAAAGCATCTGGGGTGTCCCAGGGTATGGGGCCTAACCTGTCAGGCAAGGTCGGGGTAGGTCTTACCTGTGTCTCCCGCACTGGTGAAAGCTCTCGCTCCGTCCGGGCTTGGGCCCGTGTAGTCACTGGGTCCGCCTCGTTGTTGCATACTGGAGCATAGGCAGAAGTCATGGGGCCCAAATCGTTGCCCAGTAGTACTTCGGCAGGTAAATTATCCATTAGGCCCACGTTCACAGCCCCCTTTCCCGCTCCCCAATCAAGATGCACTTTAGCTGTTGGAATTTTGTACACATCCCCCCCCGCCACTCTAACGGCCACAGTCTGTCCGGATCGCTTGTGCTCTGGCACCAAATGACTCTGTACCAGCGTGATAGTAGCCCCTGTGTCTCGCAATCCCTCGGTAGATCGCCCCTCGAGCCATACCCTCTGCCGATGGTGCTGGCGGTTATCTGAGGCAGCATATACAGGGTCTGCCTCGTGAAGCGGCCCCACATATCCCTCCATAGGGGCCTCTTGGTTAACACAGAGGGCCCGGGCCGGACGATAGGACCCAGAGGGGTCATTGTAATTCCTGGGTGTCTGGTGCGTATTAAGGGGGCAGCTAGCCATGAAATGCCCTGGTTGCTTGCATCGGTGGCAAGTCGGTCTGGGACGCTCAGAGCTGTTATTGGGTGGTCCTGAGTGTCGGACGGGCCCTGTGGGCACCGGGGCTCGGAATTCAGCACGAGGGGGTGCACGGTAAACCTCTCTGGGTTCGACCCGTGCTGGAGCTCGGTAGTTCATGGGTTCGTGAAGACGGGAGTCATAATGTTCATCGGCCAATTTGGCTGCTTCTTCTAAGGTAGAAGGCCGCCTGTCTCGCAGCCATTCCTTCCCTTGCTGTTCCATGCCATTATAAAAATGTTCTAAGAGAAACAATTGTAAAATTTCCTCCCCAGTCACCGCTTTACTTCCGCTCAGCCAGTGATTTGCCGCTCTCCGCATTCGGTGCGCCCATTCCATATGGGTATCGTTAGGCTTCTTTTCCGTGCCCCGAAACTGTCGGCGATACGTGTCCGGAGTTACAGCGTACCGTCGCAACAGTGTCTCCTTAACTAGCTCATACTGTGTCACTTCCTCAGCACCCAGAGTACGAAAGGCTTCCAGGGCTCGCCCGGATAGTTTCCCAGACAATATCGTGGGCCACTCTCTGTTGGGAATCTGGTGCAGGGCACATTGCCTTTCGAAGTCCGCCAAATATTCATCAATCCCTGTCTCGCTCTCTAGGAAGGGTCGAAATGCCGCATAGGGTATCTTGGGCCTCCCAGCATTTTCGACAGGGATGATTACCTGCGGGGCTTCAGCATTGCGGTGTGCGTTCGCTAGGTTGAGTTTGTGGGCTCGAGTCTCTCGTATATCCTCGTCCGCCTCCGCCATCAACTGCTGTACCAATTCCATGGAGGGGTTCGGCCCGTATAATGAGAGCCTTTCCCGAACAATCCTGGTTTTTTCGTCACTAATCGTGGTCGGTGTTTCCGCCATTGTGAAGCTCTGATCCAGTTCGGTCAATTCTGCGATCAGCTCTCTCCTCGGCCGGTTGCTGGCGTACCCCCCTCTGCTTTCAAGTAAATCCTTTAGGGTTGTACGCTTCAATTTTTCGTAAGCGCTCTCCATCCGTTCTGTACCTCTCCTAGGAAATCCAGGAAAATCCCGCCGCTGCCGCCAAATGTTACGGTTACCCTTAGTCTCGCTGAGAGATGGACCGCTTAGTAGCCTGGATCCCTATTGCTAAAGAGGGGAGAAGCTGCTTTCCATAGTATTCTATATGAGTCTCGCAAATATAGAATAATCTCCCTTAGCTGCAGTACAGCTAGGATACCCTTCTGCCCACAAAAACGAGTCAACGCTGCGATTGAGGGTCAAAACAAGAACTCAGGACTGGGATGCCCAGCCTGCTTTTTATTAAGGTTACATGCACACAGGGCACTCCCAGGGGGAGAGGGGGGGAAGCACAAAATCCCCCATCACACATTTAGATAGAGAGCACTGTCCTTTGACAGGCCACAATAGGATTACAGTACTTAAGATAACAAGTTTACAAGTTCATCTTATCAATTAGCAGTCTGGCTCCAGAGGTGATTAGACAATAGTTTCTAAAAGCTGAAAAAAAAGAGTTAACTCTTTATGAAATGAAACTTGTTACGGTTTTCTTGGAGCCCTTCTTAGGCGCTGGCTTGCTGGTTCAGGCATTGCTGCTGGGAAATAAGCTTTTCACAACAAAATAACTAATGCTTCTGTAACACTATTACTTCCATGCACTGCGCTATGGAAGGAAGAGGAACGGAATGAAGTGTTTGACAAGAGTTTAGAAGTTTTGTTTTTCTGGCCTCTGTCAGAAAAATCCTCATTTCTAAGGAGTCTATTATTGTTCCCAAGAAGGGAACCCTTGTTGACGGAGATAGAGAACTCTTTTCTACGTTCACTTTCCATCCGTGAGATCTGAGAAAGGTCAGGACTATGTCCGTGTGAGCCTTTGCTTGAGGAAGGGACGACGCTTGAATCAGAATGTCGTCCAAGTAAGGTACTACTGCAATGCCCCTTGGTCTTAGTACCGCTAGAAGGGACCCTAGTACCTTTGTGAAAATCCTTGGAGCAGTGGCTAATCCGAAAGGAAGTGCCACGAACTGGTAATGCTTGTCCAGGAATGCGAACCTTAGGAACCGATGATGTTCCTTGTGGATAGGAATATGTAGATACGCATCCTTTAAATCCACCGTGGTCATGAATTGACCTTCCTGGATGGAAGGAAGAATTGTTCGAATGGTTTCCATTTTGAACGATGGAACCTTGAGAAACTTGTTTAGGATCTTGAGATCTAAGATTGGTCTGAACGTTCCCTCTTTTTTGGGAACTACGAACAGATTGGAGTAGAACCCCATCCCTTGTTCTCCTAATGGAACAGGATGAATCACTCCCATTTTTAACAGGTCTTCTACACAATGTAAGAATGCCTGTCTCTTTATGTGGTCTGAAGACAATTGAGACCTGTGGAACCTCCCCCTTGGGGGAAGCCCCTTGAATTCCAGAAGATACCCTTGGGAGACTATTTCTAGTGCCCAAGGATCCAGAACATCTCTTGCCCAAGCCTGAGCGAAGAGAGAGAGTCTGCCCCCCACCAGATCCGGTCCCGGATCGGGGGCCAACATTTCATGCTGTCTTGGTAGCAGTGGCAGGTTTCTTGGCCTGCTTTCCCTTGTTCCAGCCTTGCATTGGTCTCCAGGCTGGCTTGGCTTGAGAAGTATTACCCTCTTGCTTAGAGGACGTAGCACTTGGGGCTGGTCCGTTTCTACGAAAGGGACAAAAATTAGGTTTATTTTTGGCCTTGAAAGACCTATCCTGAGGAAGGGCGTGGCCCTTACCCCCAGTGATATCAGAGATAATCTCTTTCAAGTCAGGGCCAAACAGCGTTTTCCCCTTGAAAGGAATGTTAAGCAATTTGTTCTTGGAAGACGCATCCGCTGACCAAGATTTCAACCAAAGCGCTCTGCGCGCCACAATAGCAAACCCAGATTTTTTCGCCGCTAACCTAGCCAATTGCAAAGTGGCGTCTAGGGTGAAAGAATTAGCCAATTTGAGAGCACGGATTATGTCCATAATCTCCTCATAAGGAGGAGAATCACTATCGATCGCCTTTTCTAGCTCATCGAACCAGAAACACGCGGCTGTAGTGACAGGGACAATGCATGAAATTGGTTGTAGAAGGTAACCTTGCTGAACAAACATCTTTTTAAGCAAACCTTCTAATTTTTTATCCATAGGATCTTTGAAAGCACAACTATCTTCTATGGGTATAGTGGTGCGTTTGTTTAAAGTAGAAACCGCCCCCTCGACCTTGGGGACTGTCTGCCATAAGTCCTTTCTGGGGTCGACCATAGGAAACAATTTTTTAAATATGGGGGGAGGGACGAAAGGTATACCGGGCCTTTCCCATTCTTTATTTACAATGTCCACCACCCGCTTGGGTATAGGAAAAGCTTCTGGGGGCCCCGGGACCTCTAGGAACTTGTCCATTTTACATAGTTTCTCTGGGATGATCAAATTCTCACAATCATCCAGAGTGGATAACACCTCCTTAAGCAGAGCGCGGAGATGTTCCAACTTAAACTTAAATGTAATCACATCGGGTTCAGCTTGTTGAGAAATTTTCCCTGAATCTGAAATTTCTCCCTCAGACAAAACCTCCCTGGCCCCCTCAGACTGGTGTAGGGGCATATCAGAACCATTATCATCAGTGTCCTCATGCTCTTCAGTATCTAAAACAGAGCAGTCGCGCTTACGCTGATAAGTGGGCATTTTGGCTAAAATGTTTTTGATAGAATTATCCATTACAGCCGTTAATTGTTGCATAGTAAGGAGTATTGGCGCGCTAGATGTACTAGGGGCCTCCTGAGTGGGCAAGACTGGTGTAGACGAAGGAGGAGATGATGCAGTACCATGCTTACTCCCCTCACTTGAGGAATCATCTTGGGCATCATTTTCTGTGTCACATAAATCACATCTATTTAAATGAGAAGGAACCTTGGCTTCCCCGCATTCAGAACACAGTCTATCTGGTAGTTCAGACATGTTAAACAGGCATAAACTTGATAACAAAGTACAAAAAACGTTTTAAAATAAAACCGTTACTGTCACTTTAAATTTTAAACTGAACACACTTTATTACTGTAATTGCGAAAAAGTATGAAGGAATTGTTCAAAATTCACCAAAATTTCACCACAGTGTCTTAAAGCCTTAAAAGTATTGCACACCAAATTTGGAAGCTTTAACCCTTAAAATAACGGAACCGGAGCCGTTTTTATCTTTAACCCCTTTACAGTCCCTGGTATCTGCTTTGCTGAGACCCAACCAAGCCCAAAGGGGAATACGATACCAAATGACGCCTTCAGAAAGTCTTTTCTATGTATCAGAGCTCCTCACACATGCGACTGCATGTCATGCTTCTCAAAAACAAGTGCGCAATACCGGCGCGAAAATGAGGCTCTGCCTATGATTAGGGAAAGCCCCTAGAGAATAAGGTGTCCAAAACAGTGCCTGCCGATATTATTTTACAAAATACCCAGATTAAAATGATTCCTCAAGGCTAAATATGTTTATATATGAATCGATTTAGCCCAGAAAATGTCTACAGTCTTAGCAAGCCCTTGTGAAGCCCTTATTTACTGTCTGTAATAAAAATGGCTTACCGGATCCCATAGGGAAAATGACAGCTTCCAGCATTACATCGTCTTGTTAGAATGTGTCATACCTCAAGCAGCAAAAGTCTGCTCACTGTTCCCCCAACTGAAGTTAATTCCTCTCAACAGTCCTGTGTGGAACAGCCATCGATTTTAGTAACGGTTGCTAAAATCATTTTCCTCTTACAAACAGAAATCTTCATCTCTTTTCTGTTTCAGAGTAAATAGTACATACCAGCACTATTTTAAAATAACAAACTCTTGATTGAATAATAAAAACTACAGTTAAACACTAAAAAACTCTAAGCCATCTCCGTGGAGATGTTGCCTGTACAACGGCAAAGAGAATGACTGGGGTAGGCGGAGCCTAGGAGGGATCATGTGACCAGCTTTGCTGGGCTCTTTGCCATTTCCTGTTGGGGAAGAGAATATCCCACAAGTAAGGATGACGCCGTGGACCGGACACACCTATGTTGGAGAAATAAGGAATACTGATTACCCTGAATCATGGCAAATAAAAGTTTAAACACATATATTTAGAACTTTAAAAATAAAGTGCCCAACCATAGCTTTAGAGTGTCAAATAAAATAAGAGACTTACTTACCCCAAGACACTCATCTACATATAGTAGATAGCCAAACCAGTACTGAAACGAGAATCAGTAGAGGTAATGGTATATTAGAGTATATCGTCGATCTGAAAAGGGAGGTAGGAGAAGAAATCTCTACGACCGATAACAGAGAACCTATGAAATAGATCCCGTAGAAGGAGACCATGGAATTCAAATAGGCAATACTCTCTTCACATCCCTCTGACATTCACTGCACTCTGAGAGGAAAACCGGGCTCCAGCCTGCTGCAAAGCGCATATCAACGAAGAATCTAGCACAAACTTACTTCACCACCTCCACGGGAAGCAAAGTTTGTAAAGCTGAATTGTGGGTGTGGTGAGGGGTGTATTTATAGGCATTTTGAGGTTTGGGAAACTTTGCCCCTCCTGGTAGGAATGTATATCCCATACGTCACTAGCTCATGGACTCTTGCTAATTACATGAAAGAAATAACCTTTTTTCTAGAGACAGTGTAACCATAAGGACAACCTGTGTGTTCAGGTATTTCAGCCTTGATTTATATTTGTATTAGCATGTATATCTGCCAAGTGACAGCGCTATTTCGTGCTCTAGTCTTTGTGACCAGTTATCTCACAATCCACCTTAGTGCATATAGATGTAATATTAAGTGGAAACGTCACACTTGCAAGTCTATTAATTAGTATAACTTGCATTTGTTGACTATATTGTTTGAAGTAATTAGATAGTCATTCGGGTTTGTCAACTCTAAGTTTTATCCAAGCATGATGTAACAGCCCGTAGCTTTCATCTATTATCTTTCTCTCAAGGATTGTGCCTTGATTCGAAAGAGTCCGTTATTAGTTATTTATTACTATGCCTGAAGCACTCATAGAGTTAAATATAATAATGGCATTAATTTCTCAGCAATAATTGCTGTCATATATCTTGGTAGTAGGTTTGTAATGAATAACTTTATTGGTACTGCAACTGCTTGTATAGTAGCGTATTGGTATAAATATTAGAGCCTCAAATGAGAAAGGTCACTTTGCATAGCAGCGTGTTAGTTTCAGTTTGGGAATATTTTGATCTAGAATACGAGAAGTATTATCTATATTGAGTAAAATGTTTTACTGAATACTACATGCATCACTATTGCTGGCATCAATACCACCACCACATATATTGTAGTACTACTAAATGTACAAGTAGTTTCCAAACGTTGCTATAGTAATTTGCAGCGTCAGATATACTATCTTTCTAAAGTTGTCTATACTTAAGCGGAGATTGAAGTTAAAGCTAGTGATAGGCTGATATAAGACTAGTTCTTATCAACACGCTCCTTTATATGAAGAGCTATCTTATCAATAACTTCAGTGTAGATTGGAATATTACAAGTTTAGAGTAATATGATCTCTATGAGATTCAATATGGTGTTAAATAGTGTGATGATATAGGATGTATAGAATACTTATTTATGGGTAGCTTATAGTAAACTTGTATACATAAGAAATAGTAAAATATTACTTTGTATTCCAATATCATTCCAATCTTAGTTTCTATTGCATTCACTCAATTTCCAATATGTGATATAGCGTTTGTAACCACTTCAGGCGTAGCTGTACATAGTATAGATTTACAGTATATGGAGTGCTAATACCTTACTGAAGCAGCTGTAAAGATACAATATAGCAAAAGATACTATATAGCAAATTACTATAGCAACGTTTGGAAACTACTTGTACATTTAGTAGTACTACAATATATGTGGTGGTGGTGGTATTGATGCCAGCAATAGTGATGCATGTAGTATTCAGTAAAACATTTTACTCAATATAGATAATCCTTCTCGTATTCTAGATCGAAATATTCCCAAACTGAAACTAACACGCTGCTATGCAAAGTGACCTTTCTCATTTGAGGCTCTAATATTTATACCAATACGCTACTATACAAGCAGTTGCAGTACCGATAAAGTTATTCATAGAGATTACTTTATTACAAACCTACTACCAAGATATATGACAGCAATTATTGCTGAGAAATTAATGCCATTATTATATTTAACTCTATGAGTGCTTCAGGCATAGTAATAAATAACTAATAACGGACTCTTTCGAATCAAGGCACAATCCTTGAAAGAAAGATAATAGATGAAAGCTACGGGCTGTTACATCATGCTTGGATAAAACAGAGTTGACAAACCCGAATGACTATCTAATTACTTCAAACAATATAGTCAGCAAGTGCAAGTTATACTAATTAATAGACTTGCAAGTGTGACGTTTCCACTTAAAGGGACAGTATACTCCAAATTTCAATTGCAATTTTTAAATATGCAACATGTATTTAAGTAGACTTTCATTCATCAAATTATTCAAAACTTTTTTTTTTAGTTATCTAATTTATATTGAAAGTTGTACCGCTTGTGTATTCACAGTCTGCCTTCTCTACCGCCGCTTTTTTTCATATATTTCAAGAATTTCCATTTACCCAATAACGTTTATATCGGTCGAGCTATTTACCTTGTTTGACAGCGCACGCACAATGACTTCATCTTCTCCTGCTTGCGTTCTGCGCATGCCCCCAATCAGACGTCCACGCTAAGCGTTCGATGCTTACAATATTGCATCTAATAGTCACGAGCGTGATCAAGCATTTGTGGGAGGATAGAGTTACGTCACATAATTTACACGTGGGAAGTACAGAGTAAGTCTATACCACCCACATTGGGGACGCCGTGGAGGGGTTGGAGAACGGACAAAAATAAACGGTTAGGATGCAAAAATAAAAATGGAATAAAACATGTTTGAATCTATTTTATCGATAACTGCACTATGCTGTTAAATTGTAAGTATATATCGGAGTTTATAGTTATCTTTAACATCGACTGAGTTTACTGACCCTTTAATATTACATCTATATGTACTAAGGTGAATTGTCAGATAACTGGTCACAAAGAATAGAGCACAAAATAGCGCTGTCACTTGGCAGATACACATGCTAATACAAATATAAATCAAGGCTGAAATACCTGAACAGACAGGTTGCCCTTATGGTCACTGTCTCTAGAAAAAAGGCTATATTTCTATCACCAAGCATAAAATACCACACGACTGGATACATTTCCATCTCAGACTATCAAATTAAATGCTAACGAGATTGGATACTATTGTCCTACCTTATTACATAACCTTTTGCTCAGTTTCTTATTTTTCATACTGAGTTTTAGAACGTGGTGGCTGGGTATATACAGTAACCGCTTAACAATAATTCCTGTATTGATACAAATATATCTCAAAAGGCAAAATTATTTTAATAACAGGAATTACGGCAACAGATCTTTAGTTGTTTTTAATCTGTTTTCACAATTGGGTCCCTTATTTTAATTATATACGAATAAAAGTTATATTTTATCCATACTTATCATCTCTCCTAATCAGAGTCCAGGCTGAGAGTGCTATATGTGCAGCCTTTTCTTGAGGGGTTTTCTCTCCCCAGAATGTATAGCTTGCAATTGAGTCTGGACGCCATGAAATCTATCTCCGGCGTTCCCCACCTGAGACAAATCTCTGCAAACATTTCAGGGTGAAGGGACCATTCCTCTGGATGGAAGGATTGCTTGCTGAGAATGTCTGCTTCCCAGTTGTCCACACCTGGAATGTGAATTGCTGAGAGTGAGCAGCTGTGGGACTCTGCCCACTCCAAGAACCGAGACACTTCCCTCATAGCTAGGGAGCTCCTTGTACCCCCCTGATGGTTGATGTAAGCCACCAAGATAATGTTGTCGGTCTGGAATCTGATGAAGCTGAATGACCCTAGAAGAGGCCATGCCATCAGAGCATTGTAGATTGCCCGGCGTTCCAGAATATCTATCGGAAGGAGAGACTCCCCAGCTCCCCATCCTGCCAGACTCGCGTCCGTGGTCACAATCTCCCAGGACGGTCTCAAGAAGGATGTCCCCATGGACAGTTGCTCCGAACGGATCCACCAAGAGAGGGAGATCCGAGTCTGAGCATACATGGATATCTGCTGTGATAGATCTGAATGATCGCGGGCCACTGTCTTAACATGCACAATTGAAGAGGTCTGAGATGGAACCTTGCGAATGTAATTACGTCTATGCTGGAAACCATGAGTCAGATCACCTCCATAACAAAAACAGTTAGGAGCACCAAAAAGCAAGTGAAAAAGCAAAATTTATTTACAGTTAATTAAACATGAGGGTTAATTACCCCAGGGTAAGAGTGTGAAAACAGAAAACAATAAACAGAGAACAAAAACGGCTGACCGGTTTCGGCGTCTGCCTTAATCCTAGCCTGCTTCACCTCCATACACTGAGCCACTGAGGGGCTTAAGGAGGACTGAAGGGCAAGACAAGAGGGCGCAATCTTCCTGCATTGATGGTCTGTGAGAAATATTTTCATGGACTATTATCGTGCCCAGGAACTCCACCCTGTTGGTGGGAACCAGGGAACTCTTTCGTGAGTTGATCTTCCAACCGTGAGATTGGAGTAAAAGAAGAAGAGCCCTCAAACGATACTCTGCTAGACTGAGCGACGGCACCTGGACTAGGATGCCGTCCAGATAGGGCGCCACAGCAATGCCTCTGGCTACCGCAAGTAGCGCCCCCAGAACCTTTGTGAAGACTTTCGGGGCCGTCGTCAGACCAAACAGAAGGGCCACAAACTGGAAGTGTTGGTCCAGAAACACAAATCTCAGGAACTTGAAGTGGTCCCTGTAGATTGGCACATGAAGGTAACACAAATAATAGATATCTCACTAGAGATAACTAAAATAGGGGGCGCTCTAAACAATACTTGAATGGTCAATTAATATGCTGTTAGCAAATAATCACAATATAAAATGATAAAGAGATACAATGAGATATCCCAAATAACAATGAAAACAGCATGAAATATAAAAGTCAATTACTGTACTTAGTACCAAATAGTGATCCAAACATAGATAGATCACAGGAAAAAATCCATAGATAGATGGCGGCAGCAGCACTCTCCTCACATCAACTTGGGAAGATGTCTATGCAAAGAAAAAGAGAACAAAAGGAGGCGCTTTGTGTGCACCAGTAGAACAAGTAGACGAAATATAGACAAGCCCACAACAGGGTACTCACATTTGGTAGGAGCACTCAGACAGTGCTATTAGGCGCGGACTGGGTACTCAACAGCAACCCAGCTTGCTGATGCTTCCGGCGTATCTCCAAGGACCCCTCAGGATCTCCTTACTTGGACTGGAAAGACAAACTGCCCAAATCTGCTGCTCCACTGGTCAGGCAGATAAAGCTGGTGGTATCGAATGCTCCCACATTAAACAGGAACAGTCCCAATGTGTATAGATGGAATAAAGGCGGTGTGTTTAGTAGAAATGATCAGTAGCAGTTCAAGTGTGAGATATAAAAAGGTAGAATTTATTAAAAAATTAAAAGAAATGTAAAAACTGGAACAGGATAAGGTAAACATAACTCTCCTGTTGACATGCGACGCGTTTCTCAGCTGTAATGCTGTTTCATCAGGCATATATCGATAGAGCTGGATACCACCAGCTTTATCTGCCTAACCAGTGGAGCAGCAGATTTGGGCAGTTTGTCTTTCCAGTCCAAGTAAGGAGATACTGAGGGGTCCTTGGAGATACGCCGGAAGAATCAGCAAGCTTGGTTGCTGTTGAGTACCCAGTCCGCACCTAATAGCACTGTCTGAGTGCTCCTACCAAATGTGAGTACCCTGTTGTGGGCTTGTCTATATTTTGTCTACTGGTACACACAAAGCGCCTCTTTTTCTTTGTACATGAAGGTAAGCATCCTTCAAGTCTATGGTTGACATGAACTTTCCCTCTTGAACTAGGGGCAGAATAGATCTGATCGTTTCCATTTTGAATGATGGAACACTCAGAAATTTGTTTAAACACTTTAGATCCAGAATCGGAAAGAACGTGCCCTCCTTCTTTGGAACCACAAAAAGATTTGAATAGTAACCTAGAGCCCTTTCTGCTTGGGGTACTGGTACGATAACATCTAGAGAGGAGAGATCTCTTACACATTCTAGAAAAGCTTTTCTCTTTCCCGGTCTTGAAGACAGGTTTGATAGGAGGAATCTGCCCTTGGCGGATGGGATCTGAACCCTATCCTGTAACCCTGGGCGACAACGTCCAGAACCCAAGGATCCTGAACGTCCTGCAACCAGGCTTCTGAGAAGAGAGATAATCTGCCCCCTACTTGGTCCGGAGACCGGTCTAGGGCCGCCCCTTCATGACGATTTTGTCTTGCGGGCTTCTTGCTCTGCTTAGACTTGTTCAAAGAATGAGCCAGTTTCCAAGTTCCCTTGGACTGGTCCGCTTTCGTGGCAGGCTGCTGGCGCTGGGCCTTGTCCGCACGAAAGGGTGAAAAGTAGATCCTTTAGGCTTAGCCTTCTTATTCTGCAGTAGGAAAGCTGGACCGAACAGAATCTTTCCTTGAAAAGGCAGGGACAACAGCCTTGACTTAGAGGCCATGTCCGCAGACCAAGACTTTAGCCACAGAGCCCTGCGAGCTAAAACGAAAAAAACCTGGCACCTTAGCGTTCAGGTGAATAATTTGCATATTGGCATCACATATGAAAGAATTGGCGATCTTCAGCGCCTTAATCCTATCCTGTATCTCGTCGATGGAAGTGTCCCCCTCGACCATTTCACACAGGGATTCACACCAATATGTTGCAGCACCGGCGACCGTGGCTACAGCCGCTGCCGGGTGAAAAACAAACCCTGTGTGTTGAAACATTTTCCTTAACATGTTTTCCAACTTTTTATCCATGGTCTCTTTAAACTACGAACTATCCTCGAGGGAAATAGTTGTCCGCTTCGCGAGTGTGGAGATAGCACCATCCACCTTAGGGACAGTACCCCACAGCTCCAGCTGAGAGTCCGGGACGGGGAACAGTTTCTTAAAGGAAGAAGAAGGGGAAAAGGAAGAACCTAATCGCTCCCATTCATTCTAAATAATATTTGCCATCTTAACAGAAACCGGGAAGGCCAGAGGCACCACCCTGTCCTCATATACCTTATCAAGCTTAGGAATCGCAAGTTCTTCCGGAATTTTCGGTTCCGGAACTTCCAGAGTAGCAAGCACTTGTTTCAGCAAAAAGCACAAATTTTCCATCCTAAACCTAAAGTTAGGCTACTCCGCAGCCGGAGGTTTAGATGACACTGACTCTGACCCAGAAGGGGCCTCCTCCGAAGAGTCGGAGAGGGCCTCGTCATCGTATAACACCTCAGATTTTTCCACAGGCGTAGATAACCCATGGGCCGCCATGATATGCCCTACTCTTGCGCTTAGAACATGGTAAGGCAAGGATCACTTTCGATACCACCGTTTGCAGTTGATCCGCAAAATCTGACAACCAACAAATCTCTCCCGCAGGAGTAATGGTTGGACCCTGGGGCGCTGCATATGCAATTGGAGATGAATGCAGGGAACACACCACACGGGACGGGGAACCCTCAGAGGTGGACGGCTCAGTAGTACTAGACATCCATTTACTTTTAGATGTCGTAACTTTATTAAGGCATGTGGAACATAGCTGAGCAGGCTGTTCTACCAGAAACTCCTCACAATAAACACAGGAATGAGATCTTGTTAAAGAGGGAGAACCCTCTAATGCGTTAGAGTCCTCCATAGCTTGCGCTTTTATTACGGACTATATTAACTTAATAAATAGGCACCTTTATAATCCTCCAATGGCCGGGGCACTCACCACCTCCTATGACCCGGACTACAGAAACCATTTCGTCTCCTGCGCCGCTGATTAACAGAGGAAGATGGGTAGCCACACCCAGTCACATGGAATGCCCGGCAGGACTGCCCCTGCCTAAGGAGAAAAGGCGCCAAAAAAAGGTCACGCCATACTCCCATAAGTCACCTGAAAGTTCCACACATTGCCAGAGCCTCATCTCGCACATAACGCAGCAATGACACAATAAACATTATCATTATCATTAACTTTCACCCAGGCTCTCACTGAGAGGCTGACAGGACTACTTAAAACTCCAGTCCCAATGCGAAGAGTACTACCCTCCATAAGAGACTACTCCGATCTTCGGCACTTCTCTGCCGTCCTCCTGTGACGAAAGGCAAAGAATGACTGGGGGATGAGGGAAGTGGGGGAGGTATTTAAGCCTTTGGCTGGGGTGTCTTTGCCTCCTCCTGGTGGTCAGGTTTTTAATTCCCAACAGTAATGAATGAAGCCGTGGACTCTCCTCCCCTTTAGATGGTAATGAAGGCTAAGGCGCTATTTGCAAACAATTTAATACACTCCAGCAGGTAAAATGGATCATTGGGAACAAATTAAAGGAAAGTTTTTGGGTAAACGGTCCCTTTAATTTTGATAATAGAGAATTTTTAAACTCTCTAGCAAGCCGCTCGTGTATTGCACACTTACTTGTGATCCAGGTATCTTAGCCACAACCTTCATGCACAATCACCTGTAACCCACGTCTCATTCATAACATACATGCACACTCACCTGTAACCCACGTCTCATTCATAACATACATGCACACTCACCTGTAACCCTCGTGCCTCATTCGCAACATACACGTACACTCACATGTAACCCTCGTGCCTCATTCATAACATACATGCACACTCACCTGTAACCCACGTCTCATTCATAACATGCACACTCACCTGACACCCACGTCTCATTCATAACATACATGCACACTCCCTGTAACCCACGTCTCATTCATAACATACATGCACACTCACCTGTAACCCTCGTGCCTCATTCATAACATACATGTACACTCACATGTAACCCTCGTGCCTCATTCATAACATACATGCACACTCACCTGTAACCCACGTCTCATTCATAATATACACACTCACCTGTAACCCACGTCTCATTCATAACATACATTCACACTCGCCTGTAACCCACATCTCATTCATAACATAAATGCACACTCACCTGTAACCCACGTCTCATTCATAACATTCATGCACACTCACCTGTAACCCACGTCTCATTCATAACATACATGCACACTCACCTGTAACCCACGTCTCATTCATAACATACATGCACACTCACCTGTAATCCACGTTTAATTCATAACATACATGTACACTCAACTGTAACCATTGTGTCTCATTCATAACATACATGCACACTCATCTGTAACCCACGTCTCATTCATAACATAGATGCAAACTCACCTGTACCCCACGTTTCATTTATAACATACATGTACACTCAACTGTAACCCTTGTGTCTCATTCATAACTTACATGAACATTCACCTGTACCAATCATCTTTTGGAAACAACGTCCATGCACACTCACCAGTAAACTATGTCCTTCATGTACAACACGTGCACACTCAACCGTTATCTCTTACACAAAACAAATCTGCACACTTACCTGTAACCCTCATCTCTCACACACCACACATGTGCACACTTACCGGTAACCCATGTCCTTCATGCACAGCACACATGTACACTAACCTGTGTCCTGCGTCCCTCAGACACGTCACACATGTACACTCACTTGCGTTCCTCGGACACATCACTCACGCGCACTCACCTGTACTGATATTGTCACTGATTTCCTGCTTCACAGTTTCCAGATGACTCTTTACATATAGATCATTTGTTTGTTCAGCATTAAGAGTGACTTCAGTCTTAACATCACCTGCATAGATCATATAAATATGGTCACATTTCAGTTTTTTTAGAACTACACAAGGACATTTCAAATTTGAATGTTACACGTGAACACTCACCTGTGTCCTTCACACACGTCACACATAACTGTGTCCTGCATCCCTCAGACACATCACACATATACACTTACATGCTCCCTGCTTCCCTCAAACACATCCCACAATTACATTTACCGGTGGGCTGCATCCATCAGACACTCATCACACATATACTCACCTCAGCCCCTCAGACATGTCACACACGTACACTCACTTGTGCGCTGCGTCCCACTGGTATACTTTGCACACACACACTCACCTGGACACTGTGTCCCACAGATATATCACACATACACTCACCTGTATCACTCATACACGTCACACACGTACACTGATCTGCGCCCTGAGTCCCTCAGACACATACACTCAACAGCACCCTATATACATTAGACACATGTACACTCAACTGAGCCCTGGGTCCCTCAGACACAAAACACACATGCACTTACATGTACGGATATTGACGCTGTTTTCCTTCTTCACAGCTTCTAGTTGACGCTTTACATACAGATCATTTGTTTGTTCAGTGTTAAGTGTGGCTTCATTCTTAACATCACCTGCATAGATCATATAAATATGGTCACATTTCAGCTTTTTAGAACCACACAAGGAAATTGTAAAATCTGAATGTCACACGTGTACAGTCACCTGTGTCATTCACACACGTCACACACTACACACACCTGTGTCTTGCATCCCTCACACGCATAACACACATACACTCAAAGGTGCCCAGTATCCCTCAGACACATCACACATATAAATTCACATGAGCCCTACTTCCCTCAAACACATACCACAATTACATTCACAGGTGTGCTGCGTCCATCAGACATTCAATACACACATACATTTACCTGTGCCCTGCATCCCTCAGACATGCCACACATGTACACTCACCTGTGCCCTGCGCCCATTAGACTGATGCACATAAACGTGTGCCCTGTGACCCTCAGACATGTCACACATATACACTCACCTGTGCCCTGCATCTCTCAGACACGTCACACACATACACTCACCTGTGCCCTGTGTCCCTCAGATATGTAATACGTACACTTACCTACTCCCCTCAGACATGCCACACACGTACACTCACCTGTGCCTTGCGTCCCTTAGACTGATGCACATTAACTTGTACCCTGCGACCCTCAGACATGTCACACACATACACTCACCTGTGTCCTACATCCCACAGACATGTCACACACTTACATTCACTGGCACCCTGCGTCCCTCAGACATGTCCCACATGTACACTCACTTGCGCCCTTCCTCCTTCAGACATGTCACTTATGTACATTCACCTGTGTCCTACGTCCATCAGACATGTCACACAAGTACACTCACCTGTAGAGACGTCAAACACATTCACCTGTGCCCTGTGTCCCTTAGGCATGTCACAAATACACTCATTTTAGCAATTCTCTTATGAAACAAAACAGAATGAGATGAAAACTGACCATTCAGAGAACGGACAAATCCTAATTCAAACCTTCCTGCTAGAGCTTTAGGAATTCTAAAAACAATTCCAGTGGTATCCTTTGCGAGTAAACCAAGCAAAAAAATATTTTCCAATCCTTAAGATAAATAGGCCTTATAAAAGAAAGAACCTTGAGAAAGAAGATCTCTTCTTAGAGGGAGCCTCCAAGGTGGGCACAAGAACATTTAAAAACTTGATCTGCCAACCAAATCATGTTATGCTGGGGAAATCAGAACTGCTGAAGCTTGCTCCTAATTGATTCTAGCTATAGCTCTGGATAACAACATAAATGGAGGAAAGATGTAAATCAGGTTGAAGGACCAGGGCTCCACTAGGGCATCTATTAGGTTTGCCTGATGTTCCCAAGACCTGGCGCAATAATGGGGAAGTTTGTTATTCAAGTGAGAATCCATAAGATCTATCCTCTGGCAGACCCCAAAATCTCACAATATGGCCAAAAACTTCCTGATTTAGATACCACTCTCCAATGTGAAGAGATTAGCGACTTAGAAAGTCTGCCTCCCAATTGTTCACAACTAGCATGTGGATGACAGAAATCCTGCACTGAAAACGTTCTGCCCAACTGATAATATGTGGAAACTTACCTCATTGCTAAAATACCTCGCTGATGATTTATGTAAGCAACTGCTGTGACATTTTCTGAATGGAATCAAAGAAAATATTCCTATATGAGGGTGGGCAAACTCAGGAGAGCCCTGAACATTACTCAGAGAATGTTTATGGGTAACCACGCCTCCTGAGGAGACCACACTACTTATGCTCTCCAACACCACCAGACACCCAGCCTAAACATCAACCTGAAGCTGAAAGGATTATCTATAAAAAATCTTAAATCCTTAAAAACCTTAAAAACTATAATTCAAAGGAACAGTAGTATTCCTGGCAAGAGTGGACATAGCTGCACCCACATTAGGAATAGTTTTCCAAATCTCTGTACTAGCAGAAGGGTAGAGGGAACATAGACTGAAACTGAGCAAATGGAACAAAAGGAACACCTGGCTTCTGCCATTTCTTAGAAATTAGTTCAGAAACTCAATCATGCATTGGGAAAGAAGAAGGATGTTTGGCCAGTCAACACCAACATTTTTTAAAAAGCTAGCTAATCCCTTTATTTACCATTTAACCAACACCGTTATATTAATATGCTTTTTACCTCCATGATTACCATGTATTTAAGCTTCTGCTCTTAATATCTGAGATATCATTATCTGTGGGATCCAATATCCAAGCAGTGATGTCCATGAGTCCACCACGAAATAGGGATAATACAGGTAAAACGTTCACACTAACCTGGAACCTGGGTGCCTCAGACACAAAACACATACACACTCACCTGTAACCTGGGCGTCTCAGACACAACACACGTACATACTCACCTGTAACCGGCATCGCTCAGACACAACACGCATGCACACTCACCTGAGCTGATACTGTCATTGGTTTCCTCATTCGGGGTTCCAAGCTGACGTGTCACACACAGACCTTCTGTTATCTCAACTTTCACTATATCAGTGTAACCTTCGTCTGTACAAATAAAACAGATTCAGCTTTTATATCCCATTATTTAGTTTTTATAACTTTACCATAAAACAGTTTGTGTATTTACCAGACAGACAATAACACCAGATGCACACACTGTGGTACTTTCCCACTGTTAAACAGTTACATAGTTTTAGTATTATTGGCTGATAAAGTCCATCAATTTCAACCTTTCGCGCACTCCTGTTACATCTGTTCTTGACTCAAAACTGTCAGTACTGTTATATCCCTGTATACTCTGAATTGACAAAAAGCAAATAGTCATTTTTTTAAAAAAAAAACCAGAATCTTCTAAAACAATAATAAAATGTGACAGAACCCAATACACAATATAAAAACCCAAGCCAATATCAAAACTGATCAGATATTAAAAAATCCTTTAATGAGGGGGGGCGTGTCCGTGCAGCATTCAGAACAGGAAGCATCTTCTGTAGGCTCCAAAAGATCTCTCAATAATCCGCCGATTATTGGTGGCTAACAGCAAGAACCAAAGCATATTACATGACAATTCCATGGATCAGGTATCCAGGATCCAAAATCCTTTTATTTTGCTGTTTAAATGACAGTGGAGACTCAGATCGGAGAAGGGCCTTAGGCGGCGGCCTGCTGACAGGTATCCACCTCCCCCCCGGGAAGAGCCGGGTTATCGGTGCTGCTAGAGAAGTCTAGCTTACTGAACCTCTTCAACATCTATAGCTTACGGGACACTAACTCTTTTACAACACCACAGGAGATAGATACTGAGAGGTATTGTGCGGAAGCTTTATTTTACTCTCCCTCATTAACAATGATCTGTATGATAGAACCGGAGAAAAAACATTGCCTTCCATCATCTATGGAAAGATTGGAGAAAATCTTTGAACTGCTAATGGCCAAGGCGCCATACGAATATCTGATGAATAAATCTGCTCCGATAGTGCACCGGAAGATCAAAAAGAGAGAACCTCTGACTTCAACAGCCAAAATGGAGCCGACCTAATGGATTCCGCTATACCTAATACATTTAATTGCAAAACATGCACAGAATATCAAGGCATAACACCTAGCTACGGAATACTACAGCCAATAATGGATCTAGGTCACAGTCCAGCCCGCATGTCCATTACAGTATCGAGCCGAGATCTTACTCAAATTGAAGCCCACCATTCGACACTTGTTTTACCTCATACGTTAACATCTGCTAGACGGCTGTGCTGGCCTCAACAAGAATATGCAAGTCGAAGTTGTGTTGTGCCTCTGGGGGAGTCAGGCGTGGGCTTACAACCGGATGGCCGCATGGAGCCACAGCATAGCACAGTGATAGAAAGCGCTAAACAGCAGAATGCCTTGGTCAAGGGTCTCGAGTGTATGCGGGGAGATGAGACGGATAATCCCTGCATGGACATGGGACTTGCGGTTTCACAGCAGGTTCTGAGGGTGCCAGAAAGACTCGCTGTACTGCTTTCGGATCGTTGGCATAATGGCTCAACTGAGATCAGACGCTGGAAATATACAATTGACTCTTATGGGGACATTAGTAACTTTCAAGCGAGTGATCGCTATCCAAAAACAGGAGAGGGGTAGGCTGCAGATGCCCCTTTCGGACGTTACAACCCTGATTTGTCTGGTCTTACAGGTGTACATTAGATATTGTTGTTAAGTTTCTAGATAGTTTAATCCGTACAATCTAAAGTTCTAAGTTGGTTTTCACTGTATTCTAATGGGGGTAGGCGGGATGGCGCATCAGAGAGTCTGCACAGCTCCACATATATGTTAAAACATGCAAATGTGTCAGGAGGTTCTGGAATGTGTTTAATATACCCTTTCTTGCATTTGTCTGAGTTACAATTTTAACCTTTAGTAGCCCCCCTTTAAAACCTAAATCTTTCCCCCTATATGCTCTTTACATACATTACGGGTGAGTGTGCCATAGGCCTATGGGAGGCCTATGCAGTTATAAATTAAGCCATCTCATATCACTCACATGGTTTTAGTTCCCTATCTTTTCTCCCTTTAGTTTTTCCTGATGTTTGTATTTTGTTTTGTTCTGCTTATCTGTTTTGTGAGCTCCCATCAATACTTTTATCAGTTTTATCATTAAGACCCAAGAGTGGTCTGCAGTGTTAACAAGGGGATCAGTAGAGAGATACACTGATTTAAAAAAAAAATGTGATCTAGTATGTTAAATTTATGATGAATATATATATATGTATATATCATGTTTTTTCAGAATAGGAACAATGTGCTGTATTAGTGATATTTGGCTTGACTTTTTTTCTTTTTTTCTGACGTATAACTGGTACATGCATTTTATGAAGTGTATTTGCATATAACTTAAATAAAGCTCTTTTGAAAATTAAAAAATCCTTTAATGAGGTATAACCATAGTCTGCACATAACATAGTCCCTCAAAAAGAAAGAAAAAATAGATCCATAGCATGAAACTCTTGGATAATGAGGTTGTGAGCCATTCTTCTCACAGGTTATTAGAGCTTCAACAGCTCTAGAAATGGCGCTCAATACAACAATCTAACATTTAACAGGCTACACTATAGTCATGGATACTGGATACAAATTGCAATTTATTAAAAACAATAGTATAATAGGCTTAACAGTGATCACTAAGGGTCTGAGTACTTCCAAGCAATTACACTATATCTTTCCAGAGTGTTTAAGCCGGTGCCATACTTCAACTCTGCCCCTCATCGTGATCAGCCGGTATTACTAAGTATACTCTGACGTACGCTTCTCTATTTCCAGAAGCTATATGGAAAAATCCATATAATGATATTAAAACCAAAGTAAATACATCATGTGTCAGTAAATTGAGTTAGCTGGGAAAGTTACTTATAGCCCATTTACATTATGCTTTAAAAATTCCAAAAGCCCCTATACCTAGCATGGGGCCAATACAGCGCTAGTATTCCAAAAGCTTCTATACCTGACATGGAAAAATGCAGCACTAGTATTCCAACAACCCCTATATCTGATATAGGAACAATAAAGCACTAGTATTCTAACAGCCCCTATACCCTGACATGTGGAGAATACAACACTAGTATTCTAAAAGCACAAAAATGCAGAACTAGTATTAAAACATCCCCTATACCCGACAGGAAGACAATACAGCACTAGTACTCATCTCCTATACCTCCTATACCTGGCATGGGACAATACAGCACTAGTACTCCAAAAGCTTCTATACCTGACATTGGGACAATACAGCACTAGTATCGCCACAGCTTCTATACCTGATATGGGGACAATACAGCACTTGCATTTCAAAAGCCCCTTTACCTGACATGGGGACAATACAGCATTAGTTTTCCAACAGCCCCTATATCTGACACAGGTACAATACAGCACTTTTGATTAGATATCATACACACTTGATAACCCAAAACAGCATGATGTGATGTCATGAAGACTCACCTGATATTTAAAAGGGACATGAAACACACTTTTGCTCTCTCGTGATTTATAAAGAGCATGCAATTTTTAACAACTTTACAAATTACTTCTATTATCTAATTTACTTAATTCTCTTTGTTGAAAAACATATCTAAATGGCATATCTAACATTTAAAGGGATAGCAAAGTCAAAATTAAACAAACATCTTTCACACAGCACATGCACTTTTAAACAACTTTCCAAATGATCAAATTTGCTTTGTTGTTCTGATATTATTATTATCAGGTATTTGTAGAGCACCAACAGATTCTGCAGCGCTGTAAACATAGTCGGTATGCAGGATAGCTTTTGTAGGGATCAAGTGGGGAGAGGGCCCTGCCGAGAGTTTCACTGTTGCAGTCGGCTCTTATGAAGGCGATCTGCCAACAGCTGGGCTCATAGGCTTACATTCTAATGGGTTCAAGGGCAAAGCAATGGAGTTAGGAAAGGTTAGTGTTGGTTGTAAGCATCCCTGAATAGTAGAGTTTTTAGGGAGCGCTTGAAGCTGTTAAAACTAGGGGAGAGTCTTGTGGAGCGAGGCAGGGAGTTCCACGATATGGGGGCCAGTCTGGAGAAGTCCTGTAAATGGGAATGTGTGGAAGTAACAAGAGAGGAGGAGATCCTGAGCTGATCGAAGGGGACGGGAGGGAGAGTATCTGGAGACAAGTTCTGAAATGTAGGGGGGAGCAGTGCAGTTGAGAGCTTTGTATGTCAGAGTGAGGATTTTGTGTTTAATCCTAGAGGCAAGAGGAAGCCAGTGAAGGTATTTGCAGGGAGGTGCAGCAGATGAAGAGCGACGAGTAAGGAATATGATTCTGGCAGAGAGGAGAGTGAGAGGACATCCAAGATGAGAGATGAGAAAGACAGTTAGTGACACAGGTTAGTAAGGAAGGAGGTAGGTCTGGTGCAAAGAGGTAGATTTTGGTGTCATTGGCATACAAATGATATTGAAACCCATGGGACTTTATTAAGGAACCGAATGATGATGTGTAGATTGAAAAGAGAAGGGGACTGAGGACAGAGCCTTGAGGTACCCCAACAGAGAGTGGTAACGGGGCAGAGGATGCTCCGGAGAAGGCTGCACTAAATGTACGGTTAGGAAGAGAACCACGAGAGAGCTGTGTCGCAGATGCCGAAGGATTGGAGGGTTTGGAGCAGAAGAGGGTGGTCAACAGTGTCAAAGGCTACAGACAGGTCAAGAAGGATAAGCAGAGAGAAGTGGCCTTTGAATTTTGCTGTAAGTAGGTCATTGGTAACCTTGACAATTGCTGCCTCTGTAGAGTGATGGGTACGAAATCCAGATTGCAGAGGGTCAAGAAGAGAGTTTAGTGTAAGGAAATGGGATAGACGTGCGTATACTAGCTTTTCGAGGAGCTTTGAGGCAAGAGGGAGTAGGGAAATAGGACGTTAGTTGGATGGGAAGGTTGGATCGAGGGAAGGTTTTTTGAGGATAGGTGTGACCAGTGCATGTTTTAAAGATGAGGGAAATATACCAGTGCTGAGCGAGAGATCGAAAATGTGTGTGAGTATGGGGGTGAGGGTAGAAGAGAGGGAGGGGAGTAGCTGTGAGGGGATGGGGTCGAGGGGACAGGTAGTGAGGTGGGAGGACAGTATAAGGGCAGAAACTGTATCCTCGTTAACAGGGGCAAAAGAGCTGCATTTTTGGATATTTGGGTTTTGGATGATTGTGAGCTTTTGAGGGGGTGGAAGATTGGTAGTATGTTGAGAGCTGATTTCACTTCTGATGGAGTCAACTTTGTTACTGAAGTGGCTGGCAAAATCTTGATCTGAGAGAGAGGTTGTATTAGGAGGTGGGGGTGGGCGGAGAAGAGTATTGAACGTGGAGAACAGATGTTTTGGGTTAGAGGAAAGAGTAGAGATGAAATTAGAGAAGTATTGTTGCTTATAGAGATTAAGGGCAGAATAGTAGGAGTTCAGGATGAACTTGCAGTGAAGAAAGTCAGCTGAACTCCGAGATTTCCTCCAGTGTCGCTCAGCAGTACAGGAACATCTGCGTAGGTACCGTGTCAGAGGAGTATGCCAGGGCTGAGGATGAGAGTGTGGTTTCAGAGCGATGGTTGGAGGGGTCAGATTGTCAATGACCGATGTAAGGGTGGAGTTATACTGGCAGATACATTGGTCAGGGCAGGAAAAGGAGGTGATGGATGAGAGGAGAGGTTTGAGAGAGCTAGCAAGCTGTTGCAGATCTAATGACTTTGTGATTCTGTGAAGTTTGGTGTGAGGGGTAGAGGGAGGGGGAGTTGTAGGTAGGGAAGTGATGTTGCAAGTTAGGAGATGATGGTCAGAGAGAGGAAAAGGGGAGTTTGTTAAATTTGAGATAGTGCATCGATAGGTGAAAATCAGATCAAGGGAATGACCATCGATGTGAGTGGGAAAGTCAGTCCATTGTGACAGGCCGAAAGAGGAAGTGAGTTGAAGAAGTTGTTTTGCAGAGGAGGCAGTGGGATTGTCAAGAGGAATGTTGAAGTTGCCAAGACTGAGGGCAGGGGTGTCAGAGGAAAGGAAATAAGGAAGTCAGGCAGCAAAGTGATCTAAAAATTGAGTTGGGGAGCCAGGGGGGCGGTATATGACTGATATTCTTATATGTTCTGATATTCTTTGTCGAAGACTAAACCTAGGAAGGAAGATCGGAGTGCTGAGACTGGCACTATGTATATGCCCATGGTGCCCATCTGGGAGTATATGACATTTCTCTCTGCATGTGCTTGACTGACAGATAAGTGGGCACATAATGTGTATGTAACAATAAGATGCTTGATATGCCCTGAGACTGGCACCATGTGTGTGTTTGCTCCTGCGCAGATCTCTCAGAGATAAGATAAAAGCTAAGCAGCTATTTAATAGTGAGTACATTGCAAACTTCCCTTTCAGTATATGTGGAGGCTACAGAACTATAGGATAGTTTGTTCTATAATATACGTTAATCTCCTAAACCAGATCATGCAATATACCCTTTTATTTAATTCTCATTCACAGCTCACTGAGCCCCAGGTTATATGTTCTCCCTTTACACAGTGAGTATTTGTTCACTGTTCCTAATTAGTATAATTACTAAAGAACATTAAAGGGACATAATACCCATATGCTATATCACTTGAAAGTGATGCAGTATTACTATAAAAGCAAACAAGAAAATATCAATAAGCATCTCTATGTAAAAATAGAGAATATTACACCTCACAATACTAAGTGTTCTGTGATCCAGAGCAACTCTTTTTTACTGTCATTTGCATATTAAAACAAAAAAGCCGAGAAACAGGAGTTCCGGAGGAGGAGCTTATGCATGAGGCTGTGCTGCACAAGCTCTGCTCATCTCCTTCATGCAGGTTACCTTTGGCGGTAGAACACGCGCCAGGTGCCCCAGCAGCCGTGGGGGGAATATCGCAACCAGTAGAAACATCACTGGAGGAACTCACACAGTGCTGTTGAAATCTAGCGCTACAGATTACTATACGGTGTGGTAAACCTCACGAAGACCATCTCGCAAAGAGGTCACACACAGAAGAGGATATCAAGAGGCAGTCCCCCCCTCCCACCGGTGCTGCGTGAGGGGGGTAGACAGCCTGAAAATAACACAGGAGACATCACCGGAATTTTGGTCAAGCCACCGGCTTTCCTGCCGCACAGAGATACAGAACACCTTCTTCCCAATTAGGTCCTGTGCGGCACACATACCTCTCAAAGGCCAGCGAGCGTATACGCAGAGAAGGCGGAGATAAGGCAACGCACGGCCGGACTGACGGAGACCTGGCTGCTTACCGCACTGGAGTAAAGGATACAGCTTGAAGGAAGGCTGTTATCCCGGATCTGTGTTAAGCTGCTGTGAAGAGCTGTTTTTTTTTTCTCACCCGTGCAGCCCTCACTCTTTTCCAAGGAGCCGGCTCCCATACTGGGGAGACACAAGGTACCGCTACTGACCTGGCCCTGAACAGCGTTGAAACAGGCGGGTAATTGATATTGCTTAACCCTGAGAAACTACAACTACACCGCACGGAACTTGAGGAACTAAAAGATAAGTACTGCTTACTATCATTATTGCAATAGCTCCCCTAGTTTGACCCCAACGCTTACTAAACTTACATTTGACTTTACCCTAAACAAGCTTGCTAAAAACTGTTCTACACTAACAGAGCTTACTCTTAATTGGTGTGCTTTATTATTTTTACACACCGGACAGGACGTACTTATTGCTAAGAAATTACTTGCAGATGCTGGGGGCTTAAAACTCTGTTCTCATAGCACCTGAAGCTTTGGGGATTACCTGGACATATTAACTGGAGCTAAGGGAATTGCATGTAAACAACCTAAAGCTATTTGAGTTGAAAGCATTAATTCTATCTGGTAATGGTTAACAATGTACTAACGCCTCTAGAGAAAGTATTTTTTTTAAATATAAGGCTGATTAACTTGGTTGTAAACTTGCTATAAATAATACGCTACAGTTTGCTTTATACTAACCTGACCTGGTTATAGTTTGCATGCCCCAATAGGCATATTGCATTAATAGCTTGCAACTAAAAGGACAGCACACAGCTTATACTAACAGCTTTTTTCTAATGTTCATTGCATGTTGAATAACCTCAAGACACTTATATACTTGAAAAGTTATTACATAGTGCTATTTTATAAGGGGGCATGATATAGAAGTGAAAATTGTAAGGCAACAATCTAAATAAGTTTCTTAAATAAGTTGCAAAGGTACCTACTTGTAAAACCCACTACACTTTAATTAAAAAGTACCTAGTTCCCATACTCCCAAGAGGTGCTAGTCCTGTCACTTCTTGCAAGCTGTATACACAAGATTAACTACAAGTAAGAATGTAATTGTAAATAAAAAAGAGTTAGGGTTATTGTCTGGATCTGAACCTTTATGAAGAGCGTCAATAAGCAAAGAGGCTAATCATTAGGTTTAAGACCAGGTACTGAGTTACTTTTACAAGCAGAGGGACCACATAATTGAACTTCAGAAAGAAAAGAGGAAAGGAAAAGGAAAAAAAAAAGAAAAAAAAATTTTTTTTATTTTTTTTTTGATCTCTGGGTTTGTGAACCCTGGCTTTATCACTGGATTTTTTTTTTTTTTTTTTTTTTTTTTAGACACTGGTCACTTGAGGGGTTTTCCCCTCCCTCCTTCCTCACTTTTTTTCCCTCACAGACAACTCCCCACCTCACTTTCCCACAAATACTCACTCTCACGTCCTATTCCCTGTCCCTTTCCTTCTTCCCCCACTTTTTCTCTTTCCCCCTCTTTCCCCCTCCCTCCCTTTTCTTTTTCTCTTTCTTCTTTTTCTCTCCTTCTCCCTTCTTCACTGATTGTTGCACAAACTACTCCCCCTTTCTCAGCACTCATCTATGGATACATTTTTAAACCCACCCACACACACTAAAAATTTCTCACCAACCATGGCTTCCAGGCCCAGAGACAAGAGGAATAAAAACTCAACTGAAACCATAGCTGAATTACACTCAGAATTAGACCCCGTCACAAAATCAAAAGAGGCTATTAACTCACAAATAATTGTAAAAGATATTTTAGAAGCTCTGAATCCCAAATTTGAATCACTTAGAATGGAAATAACGCAAGATCTACACACACTATCCATTGAGGTTAAGCAATTTTCAATAAGGATCCAAGAAGTAGAGCAAAGGGTGTCTGACCTTGAAGATCAATCGGTCACAAATGATACTAAACTACAGGCACATTCTTCTACTCTCAAGGCCCTCCAGAATAAGATCGAGGACCTAGAAAATAGATCTCGAAGAAATAACATTAGAAGAGGCTCTCCCCCCCTCCCCCCCCCCTTTTTTTTTTTTTTTTTCTCTCTCTTCTCTCTCCAACTCTTTAGAAGGGAACAGTAGGAAAAAAGGGTTAAATTATGTCTAACATAAAAGGGTTGACTTTATCTTCTTGGAATGTTGGAGGGGTCTCAACCCCAATGAAACGAAAGTTGATAATCTCCCAATTAAGGAAACTTAACTCTGATATCGCATTTATACAAGAGACACACTTAAGTGCAGAAGAATCCGAAAAGTTGAAGTTCTCGTGGGTAGACGAGGTCTTTTTTACACCAAGCATAGGCAGAAAGAGGGGTGTAGCCATTCTGCTAGGTAAAAAAAATCAGCATGAAATTTTGGCAGAATATAAAGATCCCGAAAGCCGAATTTTGATTCTAAAAATAAGAATGGCTGGCTCAATCTTCACGCTATGCAATCTATACGCCCCGAATAACTTTGAAAGAAGTTTTTGGGAAAATCTCCAAACTAAAATATTACAAGTAGGTGAAGGCTATATAATCATAGCAGGGGATTTTAATATGACCCCCAGGGTCCAGATAGATAGACACAGGCAAAAATCCACTAAAAGCATGGCCAAAAGAGATAAGCTTGAAGGCAAAATGTTTAAAACTCTATTTAAAAACTTAGCCCTCAAAGACATTTGGAGAGTTCACAACCCGGATCAAAGGGAGTATACGTGTAAGGCTAAGAGTGTAAGATCCCTTTCCAGAATTGACCTATTTCTAGTAAGCGAGAATTTATTAAGAATTGGGACAACATCAAAAATAATGCATATCACTGTCTCTGACCATGCTCCAATTATACTAAAAATACCATTAAATGGAAAAAAATCTACTACACGACGATTTTTTTTCCCCAAATTTTTAACAAAAAATATAAAATTTAAGACATGGCTGAATTCCAAAATGAATGAATTTTTCACTTTAAACGCTCACACTGTTAATGATCCAAATATATTATGGGAAGCTGGTAAGGCTGTAATGAGGGGGGAAATTATTGCTTATTTGGCAGATTATAAGCGGAAGGCGGCTCTTCGAGAGAACGAAGTTTCGAGAGCACTTACCAATAGTTATAGTAAATATATATCCCAACCAACATCAATAAATTGGAGGAGATACACCTCTGCTAAGAGAGAGAGAGACAATTTTTTACTGCACACTGCAATCCAAGAGGATTATAAAATGAGAGCTAAATTTTATAGGCATGGAAATAAGGCAGGCAAACTAATGGCGAACTTAGTTAAGAACATACAGGGAAGCTCTATTATCGACTCACTCTCAGAACAAGGATCCATACTTCAAAATTCTAGGGAAATTATCGAAGTTTTTTTCACTTATTATAGAGATCTCTACTCACATAGGGAATCAGATGAAGAAGTTTCAGAGCTATTCTGGGAAGGATTGGACCATCCAGTTTTAAATGAAGAGGCAGTAGGTAAAATTAATGCCCCTATCTCTGATCAAGAAATTACCATGGCAATTAAAGAAGCCCGTTTAGATAAATCACCTGGCCCAGACTTTCTCCCTAACGAGTTTTACAAGCTCCTTGTCCCAACTATAATACCCCATTTAAGAAGAGTATTTAATCACTTTTTTGTCGATAATAAATCTATACCCATGTCTTTTACAGCATCGATAACAACATTAATTTTGAAACCGGGGAAAGATCCTTTGAATAAAGAGTCATATAGACCCATAGCACTACTTAACTCGGATTACAAGTTATTGACATCAATCTTGGCTAAAAGACTTCAAAAAGTGATAGGGGATCTTATTAATAAAGATCAGGCAGGCTTTATATCCAGGCGCAATATAGCAGCCAAGATCAGAGAACTATGCTTAGTTCTCGATTATTTTCACAATTGCCCAGAAACCACAACCCAAAATCAATCTGACGTAGCAATAATTGCATTAGACGCAGAAAAAGCGTTCGACTCGGTCTTTCATCACCATATTATTGATTCTTTACTGCGGTTTGGTTTTAAGGATAATTTCCCTCTTTTCATTAATAACCTATGTTCTAAATCCACAACTAAATTGATTGTTAATAAACTGGAATCTGACCCAATCAACTTACAAAGGGGCACAAGGCAGGGGTGCCCTCTGTCACCACTCTTATTCGATTTAGCGATTGAGCCATTGGCTATTAGAATTAGACAGAGGATACAAGGGATAAGGATTGGTTCAGTTGAACCAAAAATTGCTTTATATGCTGATGATGTCTTAATTTATATGTCCAATACAGCAGTCAACATTCCGAGATTGATCTCGATAACTAATGCATTTGGTTCCTTTTCAGGCTATAAGCTAAATGTTTCTAAGTCAGAGATACTGTGGGTAAGGAAGAATGAGCTTTCAATTAACAAGACACCATTTAGAGAGGTGCTGAGCCATCTTAAATATTTAGGGATCTATATTTCATCAAATCCACAAGAATGGTATAATCTCAATATTTCTCCCATCCTAGCCAAAATCAAAGAATACATGTCAAGCTGGCAAAATCTTCCAATATCCTTATCGGGGCGCATTGCTCTGTTTAAAATGATTCTATTACCTAAAATTCTTTACCCTCTTCAAAATATTCCAGTAACGCTAAAAGTCAGGGATTGGAAAAGTTTAAACAGGGCGCTGCGATATTTTATCTGGAAATGCAAGAGACCTCGAATTTCCTTAAATAAACTCCACCTTCCTAAGAGGTATGGCGGATTGGCTCTTCCGGATCTTAATAAGTATAACCTGGTTTTCCTCTCGCGCATTGTAATAGACTGGATCTTAAATAAGGATTATTTTACTAATAATAGTCTGGAGAGGAGCATTATATTCCCCTATAATCCCTCAGCTTTAATTCACTGCCCGACACAGTTAATCCCAAAAAAAGTGAGGGGCATTCAATCAATATATAAGGTTATACAAGCCTGGAAAAAATTAGGACGCAAACTCGACATTGATTTAACTATTCCAAAGTTTCAAGGACTATGTGGCAATCCAGAATTTCAGGAGGGTATTCAAGCACAAGTATTTCAAATCTGGCAGAGAAAGGGTCTCTTTCTCATGTCTCAATTTATAGATCAGGGTACTGCATCGATTAAAACCTTTGAAAGGTTGAAACAGGAATTTGGTTTAAGCAATAAAGATTTCTTTGCTTATCTTCAAGCTAGGCATTATCTATTCTCGTTAATACAGAAGTTCGGTTGGTCATGGTTGTGGGGAAAGTTAGATAACTGGCCCATTCTGGCTAAAAATGATCTATCGTCTATATCGTACTGGTATAACCTGTTGATAAGTCAAGATGGGGTACTCAATCTTCAACAGATAACTCAAAAATGGAATCTATTAGCACCAGATTTAGACATTGAGACAGAACAGGTGGAAAATTCTATAGAGATTGTAGCTCAGACCACACTATCCACAAACTGGAGGGAGTCACACATTAAACTACTTTATAGAACATATTATACTCCTCTCAAAGGGTTCAAATGGCATAATTATGACTTCAATGTTTGTCCTAAGTGTTCTCTTCCGGCTGTGGATATAATCCATATGATATGGTCATGCCCTAGGATTAGGCAATTATGGAAAAAGGTAGAGTTTTGGCTAATTAATACATTGAAGCTTCCTACTTTCTCTCTCTCTCTGGCAGGGGTGGTATTCTTAGCAGAATTCTCCTTGGAGCAAAAAAAAATTAGGAATGGGGCAATTCTGGCAACGAGGAATTTAATTTTTGGAAAATGGAGAGACTCCTCAACACCTAGTATCCAAGAAATTAAAAATTTTATGAAAAAAAACAATGTGTTATTGAACAAATGGATGTATCTCTAACTTCGGAAAAGGAAGTAATCTCATTTTTTAAAAAATGGGCAGCCTTCATTAAAATATTTACCCCAGAAGAAATAAATCAACTAATATACCCTTTTAGACACTCAGAAATAGTCATATTAGGACTATGGTAACAACTAGATTGAGAATAATTTTTTAGGTTCCTTCCAAATGGAGGGGGTCTGTGGGAATTAAATTTTTTTTTTTTTTATTTTATTTTTTTTTTCTTTTTTCTCTCTTTTCTCCCTCTCTCTTTTCTCCTCCCCGCGCCTCTCTCTATACTTAGACTAGGTTTTCCTCAATTGAATTTTTGCGATTATCTAGTCTGAAGATACTAGATGCAGAACATTATTGACAAAGCATAAAAAAGGAAAAGGAAAAAAAAAAAAGAAAAAAAAAGAGGCTTTGATTACTGTTTTATTTTTGACACATTTTCGATATATTCTGAGTGAAGTATGATCAATGATTGCCGGGTCATCTGTTATTGACGCTGGTTTTTCTTTTCGTTAGTATTTCCCTGTATTGTTGATCTGATTTCATCATTGTATTTTACGTTGCCTCAATAAAAATAATTAAAAAAAAAAAAAAAGCCAATCAGGTTCATTAGTGTTGAGTCCACACTTTGCTTTATTGCGATTTCATGGGATTTTAAATTCCTTAAAATCAGGAGGGAAATAACATGACTGTGCCTGCACATGCCAGATCCATGCCCCTTTGCAAGTCCTGGGACTAGCGCATCCTGATGTGCTGCTTAAATGGATGTGAAACCCAATTTTGTTTCTTTCATGATTCAGACAGAGAATACAAATTTTAAACAAACTTCCAATGTACTTATTTTAACTAATTTTCTTCTTTCTCTTGGTATGTTTGTTGAAAAGCATTCCTAGGTAGGCTCAGGAGCTGGGAGCTAGCTATGGTTGCCACCTCAGCCATGTTTTCCTAGACAGTTATGCATTAGACACGCTGCAGGGTGGGAGTAACATGCATTATGCTCTTGACAGCACATGCTGGACATCACAACTCATGTTAATCCCTGCACACCCTGTATCATGTCTAACTCATAACTGTCCAGGAAAACATGGCTGAGATGGCACCCCGCGAGCTAGCTGTTGATTGGTGGCTGCACATATACGCCTCTAGCTCCCAGTAGCTCATTGCTGCTTTTTTAAGAAAGGACAGCAAGAGAATGAATGATTATAGAAGTATTGGAATGTTGTTTACAAATGTATGCTTTAGCTGAATCATGAAAGTACAATGTTGGGTTTCATGTCCCTTTAAAGTTCCTTTACAATGTGATGTGGATACAGAGGAAATTCTGAGGTAAAATATCTTCCTTTTTTACATAGAGATATTTATGTGATATTTTCTAGTCAGTTTTTTTACAGATATGCTGCATCAGTTTTAAAGTGAAAGTAAATTTTAATAAACGGGAATGATGCTATGCATTCACCTAATCTAAAACTTTATAAGTTACTAAAAAAAAAAAATCTTTATAATTGTGTGCAATAGAAAAATATTTATCTTTTATTTTTCCTACTGTTTGTTATGTTCCTCCGCCCCCTGCTAGCTTCCTGCTTTTGTAGTCTAATACGCAAGAGCGGTCCCACCCGCTGTATATGTATGGAGCTGTGCTTGCTCTCGTGCAGACTATTTTTTTTGTGCATGCGCAATAACACCCTCTCTGCTTGTAACATTGTTCGATCACAGACAATTTTTTTTGCATGCGGCTATCATGAATGTGCATCTACACATATGGAGGAAATTCTGTGATAGCCACATGCGCACTTCAACCCGGGTGCGTAGATAGACCGGTTTGAGACACCACTGGGAGACCAATGAATTCGATCTAGCGGTATTCGTCACCGCACAACAACAAAAAAATTAATGCAGGCGGAGGAACGGGGCACAAGTTTAGTGGCTTGAAAAGTACCAAAGTAGGATTTATAACACGTTTTTAAAAAAAATGATGAATTAAAGTTAACTTATTTTTTACACTAAGTATTTTCATTACACTTCTCTATACTTTACTTTCACTTTAAGTATATCAACTTTTGGTTACCATGTCCCTTTAATAGTTTAGAATTGCAATATGTCTGTTTTGTGGTCCATCAGTTAAATAATTATAAAAAAAAAAACTAAAAAGTAATTATCACAAAACAGAAAAATATAAGACACAAAGATACAATATCACAGTGACTAACTATATGTGAATATAATTCTGTGCACATTAATACAAAACAATACTTCATTTTATGATTTCACACACAATTATTTTGTTCTTAATGAGGTTAAGTACTTCTTAATAAGATTCACTCCAATATCCTCAAAAAGAAGCAGAAAACACCATAGTATGAACCCAGTAAACTCTCTCACATCTGAATAGAGCTTCAGCAGATGTAGGTAACAGTGCACTGCAGTGAATTAACCGGCTCAGAACAAGAACTCTTCATTATACAACAACAAACATTAAAACACTGCATGCCCAGAACAGTCACTCATTGTATGTGTATGAAACCCAACATTTTTCATTCATGATTCAGATAGAACAGAAAGGGACATTAAGCACTTTGAGAGAGTAAAATAAGATGATAAATTGTATATACAAAAAAAACTCTACAATCTACTTTCTTTGTTTATTTTGTCTCCTTTTCCTGTAATTCCATTCTGAAATTGAGGTAACCTAAGTTAC
Organism: Bombina bombina; assembly: GCF_027579735.1. Classification (NCBI taxonomy): domain Eukaryota; kingdom Metazoa; phylum Chordata; class Amphibia; order Anura; family Bombinatoridae; genus Bombina; species Bombina bombina. The sequence continues at coordinate 847,824,543 of NC_069502.1, read as the reverse complement.
AACATGGCAGCTTCCATTGTTTTGTAGACACTGAGGGGCATATGTATCAAGCTCCGATTGGAGCTTGATGCCCCGTGTTTCTGGCGAGCCTACAGGCTCACCAGAAACAGCAGTTATGAAGTTATGAATTTTGCCAATATTTAAACAGCTAATTAAACTTAAAAAAACACATCAACATTTTATTCTCAAACTAATCTTTTCTTTGAATGCATCATTCTATCTGACATTTATTTAGTGTTTAATGCCCTTTTAAACATATTTAAATTTACTTCTATTATCTAATTTGATTTGTTCTTTTGATATCATTTGCTTAAAAGCACACCTATATAGGCTTAGAAGCTGGGAGCTAGCTTCTGATTGGTGGCTGTACTTACATGCCTTGTCATTGGCATACCAATGTGTTCAGCTAGCTCCCAGTAGTGCAATACTTTTCATTAAATAAAGGATACCAAGAACATGAAGCAAAACTGATAACAGAAGTTGTTTAAAATTTTATATTCTATCTGAATTATAAAAGAAACATTTTGGGTTTCATGTCCCTTTAAGAACAAAAGAATCATGTGTGGACCCTTAAAATTAAGTATCATTTTCTATTTATGAGCACAGAACTATATTCACACATTGTTCGTCACTAATTATTAACAGGAATTAAATAATTTCACATTGCAAATAAATATATAACAGCAGCTTCTGCCATAGATCTGTCACCTGCAGAGACATCTGATGGGGTCTCCACTGGCTGAATATTCTGTTCCAGTTCTGCATATCCTGTGTCTAGATTTTCATCATTGTGACCTGTTAATTGAGAATACAATTAGTTTCTTTTTTTAATCATGAAACACTTTTTGTTGCATCTAAAAAAATAAAATAAAGTATCTTTAACCCCTTAATGACCACAGCACTTTTCCATTTTCTGTCCGTTTGGGACCAAGGCTATTTTTTATATTTCTGCGGTGTTTGTGATTAGCTGTAATTTTCCTCTTACTCATTTACTGTACCCACACATATTATATACTGTTTTTCTCGCCATTAAATGGACTTTCTACAGACACCATTATTTTCATCATATCTTATCATTTACTATACAATTTTTTATAAAATATGATGAAAAAATGGAACAAAACACACTTTTTCTAACTTTGACCCCCAAAATCTGTTAAGCATCTACAACCACCAAAAAACACCCATGCTAAATAGTTTCTAAATTTTGTCCTGAGTTTAGAAATAGTTTAGTTATAGGGCAATAAATACAAGTAACACTTTGCTATTTCTAGACCACTTTTTTTTTTTAAATTAGCGATAGTTACATTGGAACACGAATATCTGTCTGGAATCCCTGAATATCCCTTGACATGTATGTATGTATGTATGTATGTATATAGTGGTAAGCGATGGAATGCACTCGCTGGTCTTTTTCAAACGTGTAATTTATTGTAACGTTTCAGGGAACGTATCCCCTTCCTCAGACAGTGAAGCACAGTGATCAGCAAACTTTTATAGCACACAAGTATCCAATGAAACATAAACCCCACCCCCAATTAGGACAAAAAAACGCCAAAAGGTGGCCATAGCAACCATAGTAAACAGCTCAGTGTCATGTGACTTTGCACGAGTCGTGTAACCAGTTAATATACTGAAATCATCAGATCATTGTAGCTGGAAGTGTTAAAACAAATACTGTTACAGGTGCATCAAATTTATTATAAGCACTGTAACAGTATTTGTTTTAACACTTCCAGCATTGTTATACCTACAATGATCTGATGATTTCAGTATATTAACTGGTTACACGATTCATGCAAAGTCACATTACACGTTTGAAAAAGACCAGCGAGTACATTCCATGGCTTACCACTATTGATTCTTTGTCTGCACCCTGGCTGCTGATTTTTGAAGTGAGAGTGCTCTTCATTTATATTACTTATTTCTGCATCCAGGCGGTTGATACTTGGAGGGTAGAGCTGGAAATTGTTTGCATTTTATATATATATATATATATATATATATATATATATATATATATATATATATATATATATATATATATATATATATATATATATATATATATATATATATGAAATAAAGATTGCACTCACAGGTCTTTCATCAACTTAAGTACAAGTACTTTAATGTGGAACATTTTCAGGGATCTAGTCCCCTTCGTCAGCCGTTTAGGTAAGAGGTTTGTTTGTTTGCTAACACTATAAAAGTTTTGTATTTTATCACTGTTGTATGCTGACGAAGGGGACTAGATCCCCGAAAGCGTTCCACATTAAAGTACTTGTACTTAAGTTGATGAAAGACCTGTGAGTGCAATCTTTATTTTGTATATATTTGCATCTCTGCACCCAGGCAGTTGTCGCAAGGAGGGTAGAGCTGGAGCTGTGTTTCTGTATATATATATATATATATATATATATATATATATATATATATATATATATTTATATTTATATATTTTTAGAAGACATCCCAAAGTATTGATATAGGCCCATTTTGGTATATTTCATGCCTCCATTTCACCGCCAAATGCAATCAAATAAAAAAAAATTGTTCACTTTTTCACCAATTTTTTCACAAACTTTAGGTTTCTCACTGAAATTATTTACAAATAGCTTGTGCAATTATGGCACAAATGGTTGTAAATGCTTCTCTGGGATCCCCTTAGTTCAGAAATAACAGACATATATGGCTTCGGCGTTGCTTTTTGGTAATTAGAAGGCCGCTAAATGCCACTGCACACCACACGTGTATTATGCCCAGCAGTGAAGGGGTTAATTAGGTAGCTTGTAGGGAGCTTGCAGGGTTAATTTTAGCTTTGTAGGAACCCCCCTTAACCCCCAACCTCCCTGATCCTCCCCCAAACAGCTCTCTAACCCTCCCTGTCTACCTTATTGTGCGCCATCTTGGGTACTGGCAGCTGTCTGCCAGTACCCAGTTTGCCTTAAAATTATGTATTTTTAAAAATGTTCTGTAGTGTAGCCGCCCCCCCCCTCAATATCCAACCCCCTCCCAGATCCCTTAGCTAATAATTACCACCCTCCCGAGTCCTTTCTCCCACCGTATGTACAAAATTAAATGTGCCATAGTATAGCTTCCCACCCGCTCGCGTGCACGCGCCTGCCCGCTGCCCCCGTGCATGCCCCCAGTTACCCTGCTTGCAATCCTGCCCACCTCTTACTCCTTCCTCCCATCGATGGCCGCCCACTCGCCTCTTACATTGGCTCCCACCCACCAACGCTCACGGCCATCGATGGCCGATGCAGAGAGGGCCACAGAGTGGCTCTCTTTGCATCGGATGGCTATAATATGTTATTGCAGGATGCCTCAATATCGAGGCATCACTGCAATAACATTAAGTCGTCTGGAAGCGATCAGGATAGCTTCCACCGCTTTAAAACACCGACGTACAGGGTACGTCCTTGGTCGTTAAGGACCTTTTTTGTAGGACGTACCCTGTAAGTCGTTGGTCCTTAAGGGGTTAAACATATTTTTCCGTTTTCAAACAGAACAGATGGTCTTTTGCTGCATAAACCTAATATTTCCTATCAGCCTTGTAGAGACAGCTAATATAGCATCAAAACCTATAAAGTATATAACGTGTTTCCTATTGGTCTGTTATGTAAATATGATTTTGCATATAAAATATATATACTGTATATATAATTGCTGTAATATTCCTGGCAAAATATATTTTACATCCCTTTAAAAATGTTGTTATTGTATTTATTTTAGATACAAAGCTTGTTTATAATCAGACAGTTCATTAGATCACACATGACAGGAACGCTGTAGATCTAATGTCAATCACGTCAGTAGTGTATGTGCATATCCTGAGTTAGATATTTATTACTACACAGCGTTACCTGAGCTCTCACTTCCTGGGATCTCCATAGTCCTTAGTGCTTGGTGAGTCTCCATCATGACGTCCTTGTAAAGCTCCTTGTGTCCCTCTATATACCCTGAGTCCTCCTTAGAGAAATACACGGCAACATAGGGTGGATAAAAATCAGTTTTAAAAACAAATTAAAATAAAAAAATCAGATTTTGTTTTTTAAAATCAGATTTTTTTTTTTATTTAAATACATTTTTTTGTAAATAAAATGCTTTTTGAGATAAATATCGATCTAAAGATATGTTCTATTTAAGGATACATTCTATTCCAAAATGTATTCATCCCGAAATATAGATTAGCTCAATAAATAGAAGATTATTTGGAGTGGAATAGATCTACACAAGGACCTAAGGGTAAGAATGGAGGGGCAAGCATAAAAAATAAAATATAATGTTATTGTTTTAGTTAAATAAAACTATTTCAATTGTTATTAAGGTAATAATGTTTCTACTTCCAATAAAGTACAGCTGAAAAGTTAATAAAATATGAATAATTAAACTATTGAACTGGAAATAGTGCATCTCCCAATAATTTCAATGATCTACCTATGTATTTCTAATTATATATAACCAAATCAGTAATGGTTTGATATAACTGGAAAAATAATCTGAAAAGTTATTACTCTAAAAATGAAAAACATTATTTAAATTGGTTTAAAAATAGGTCTTAATGACTAGTGATTTAAATCGCAATTTAATCAAATCCACCCCGCGGCAACATCATCACACTTTATAGGCACCTGAAACACACACAACTTATTCAGCACTAACACAGGGACTGGTTCTGTCACACACTTTTACTGACAGAGCCAGTATAATGTCAATGACAACATGCAGAGACACAAACCATAGGTAGGAAATACACACAGGGCCAGATGGTCACTGTGCCCTGACACTGGTATAATGTTATTCACCAGTACTGCTAACCTCTATTATCAGTCAGTGATATTATATGGGGGGGGGTCCTGTAATTGGTGCATTTCTATAGACCTTTAAACTAATCTATATGACACAACTTATCTGAACTAAGTTATATTGGTCTGTGCTTCAGGCAATCAGTATTGCTCGATTTGCTATTAGAAGTCAAAGGGTAATATATTTAACTAAATACTTGTTTGTTGTGTGTGGCTAAATTATTGCATCACATGTTTTAATGAGATGTTCTAATTAGCGCTCGACAAACTTACCATAATATTACCAGCAGATTATTAAGTGTACAATGCACACAATGATAAACTGTTAATATTGTTTTTTAAAAGAGGGTGTAAATGGTTAAAGTGAGCAGTAATTACAAGTTCCCTAAACTGCCAGGCCCCCACAACAATAAACACACAGATCTACGGCGCTCACCAGCTCCACGGTATCCACGGCAGCGTTTCTTCGGCGTGTGCACACATCCGTAGTGGCCTGTTCCTGAATGAGGGTGCAAACAGATAGCGTCCTCGTTAGAACGCAGGAAAAGTCCAAAGGTAAAAAAAGAGATCCGTAGCAACTCCTCTTTACAAGAAAACAAAGTATCCAATATAAAATTGAGTGCAACATAAAAACAGAACGTGGGCTCACAGCTCACACAATCAGGAGGGAGTATCCAGTAGTGCAGAGAACGGCAGAAATTTTTCATGTGGGGCTTCCACACTTGTTCGCTGCTATAGACGGCACTGGTTTCACCTTGGCACTCGCTACAAATAAATTTTTCAATTTATCCTCAGGGATTAGAAATGCTGAAAATGAATTGTTTAATACTTTTGAACTAATATAATATAATTTTATATAGTATATTCTTTGGTGGGGTTACATTCATATTGCACATGCTTTTTAAAGTATATACAGAAATATACATATTTTTGGCCTTCCATGAAATAAAATATAATGTGACCCTTAGTGTGAAAAGGTAGTAAAGCCGATGTACAGGATGAGCGAGGGTATGTGAGGCTTCAATCAGCCTATCCTATTCTAATGTTATCAAGCTATTTTAATGCACGTTCATTACAAATATATGTAAATAAACAAATACACACAGTCACAGGGACATGCAGCTGTTATTATGACATATTCCATCAGCTCTCACCTCCCCTGTCAGCAGGTACATGATCTGCAGGGTGTGGGTCAGTATCCTCTCTGCTGTCATCTTGTCCCCGGTCATGTGACTCGCTGTCAGTGAGTTAGTCACACGCTGCAAGAATGAAACATAAAAAGATCACTGACCCCTCTCACATCACCTGTGTGTATCCTGTTATCATATTCTCCATCTCATCATGGTCACATGACAAGATAATCACCTTGTGTAGCCAATCTGAGCACTTGTGTAACACTTAATGAGTGTGGCATAATAAAAGGCCAATGTGATTGCTGAAACACTCTGGTTAAAGGGGCATAAAAGTCATTGTTTTATGTGCAAGGTATATATCAGAAATTAAAGACAGCATTGCAAAATATCTGTGTAAACAATAAATGTTTTACATATGCAAAGTATTTATCAGCAATTAACCTTTTAAAGTCGTTATGCCGTTCCATTCCGTCATAATTAGACTGGGCTTTAAAGCCGTTATGACGGAATGGAACGTCATAACTAACGGCTGTCCTGAAGCCTTCTGTGCTTCAGGGATTTAATCGCGGTCTGGAGGGCGTTCCTAGGATTGTAGGGACGCCCCCCAGATGCGATCCAATAATTGAAATCTCGCGATCGTATGCACGATCGCGTAGTTTCAATTTGTCTACATCGGAACAGTTGTTCCGATGTAGGCACTTTAACCCTGTCACGAAACGGTTAAGAGCTGCATTGCAAACTTCTGAATGCAAAATACATGTTTACAAGCATTTAAACAGTTATGTTCTGAGCAACATTCACATTGTTTTGCAGTACAGGGGCACAACCCATGAGAAGCTTCTTGAATATATCCCTTGCTGTGGTCAATAAAGGAAAAATATAAATAAGCTTCAGCAATGATCAAGCAATCACTGTGTAACATGTTGCAAGGTCGATTTCTGGATACTGCAGGATACATTCCAGTATTTTTAAATTTTACAGAGATAAATTACCAGACAAAATAAACAGTATGAAGTACCTTTTGTTCATTGCATATAATTAACTTTTTTAGGGAGTTGAATATTGAGTTTAGTGTGCCTGTGATTGTTGATAACACTAATTGATTAAATTTATTGGGGCAAATGGAAAAAAGGTAAAAGAATAATAATTAAAAATGCACCAAGCGATAAAGAAATAACAAGAAATATAAAATGTCATCTATACATGAACCAGAACATATGGAATGAAGATTTCAGACACAGGATGTGAGTAGACTAATCAGCTAGCCGTGCAGGTATTATCTATGTATGACACATGCTTATGGTCATTCTATACAATAGTACTTCCTCTTCTGCACAAATGACTACTTGTTTATACCATATAAATACCAGTTTATTCTTTGTTAGCCTGACATCACTTCATAAGCTGCCAATTGTTGGCTTGTGTATGGGGATGATGGGACAAATAAGAAAAGGCTGCTGGGAAATAACTGTCCCTTCAGGTGAATTTCTACAACAGAATATTCCGAGAACAACTCTACACTTTTGTATTTGCACAAACACCTTAAACACTGTCACTTTCTTTACCTCTGAGCATCTGTCACTGCTTGTTGCTAAGTAACTAATACACAAACAACAGGAGGTTACCGTCGTGTTGTTACAATGTTTTCTTACCTCTCCCGTCAGCAGGTAGAGAATCTCCAGGATGTGATTCAGGATACGCTCAGGCAGCTTTTTGTTCATCTTGTTCATGGTCAGTGACGTTGTGTAACACTGAGACCTGCAACAGTGATATATACATGACAGAAATTACACATATGAGACTAATGATCATACATACATGGTTGGTTATTTATTGTGCACCCATAAACGGGCAAATTTGCTGGTTAAAGGGCCACTAAACCCAAAATCTTTCTTTCATGATTCAGATAGAGAATAGAAATTTAAACAACATTACAATTTACTTCTATTATTTATTTTGCTTCATTTTTTAGATATCCTTAGTTGAAGAAAAAGCAATGCACACAGTGAGCCAATCACACGAGGCTTCTATATGCAGCAACCAATCAGCAGCTACTGAGCATATCTAGATATGCTTTTCAGCAAAGAATATCAAGAGAATAAAACAAATTAGATAATAGAAGTAAATTAGAAAGATGTTTAAAATTGCATTCTCTTTCTAAATCATGAAAGAAAAAATGTGGGTTTCATGTCCCTTTAAGGGCCCGGGGGAGTGAAAAAAATTAGCGCTCCACTTGTAATCTAGCCCTAAATGTTTTCGATACTTGTTGCTGAAATTATCGTTTAATTTATGTTAAATTATGCAATTAATTTGTGCTTTGGATTTACTGGAGAATGTATCTAATGGAACATATGTATTATCAGCTGGGTCTACACACACCCACTTGTCATCTGGAATTATGGAAACCCCAGAAACAATGCTATTGCTTCCCACTTTAGTATAATTTTCAACTTGCCTTGTAATGGGGCTAAGGACCGTTGATGTTCGAGGGTTGCTTGTTTGCTGTTCACTTGTAGAGGTTGGTTGGATGTCTGTAACTTTCAAAGGAATATTTACTTTATTACGTGTTGTTTTCTCCTGTGTTACAGTGTTATAATTCTTCATTGTCTGTAATTCCACAGACAGCTCTTCAAAAACTTCTGATATGAGACCGGTCCAGGTTCCTATAGACCTTGTTGTTATTAGACCATGTGTAGAAGTGTGTCTAGTTTTGTGTGACCATTCCCTTTTCTTTTTGGGTGGAGGTTGAATGCTTTGTGTAGCTTGTAGTTCATTTATATTTGAAATGTCTGGATTTGTTACGGGGCTGTCAAACCGGGTTGGTATTGCGTCTTTCTTTAGGTATTTGCGTACGCCAATCATTTCATAATCATTTTCCCTAAAATGCCTTGAGCACATTCGGTATACAGAGTTTTTCTTTGTTTCTATTATTCTTTCAACCAAACACTCCATGTCCTCCACAGCTTGTCCAGTGCTCTGTAGCCATGCCCTTATTCTGTTAGGCGATGTCGGAAAGCAATGCAAAGAGGTATCCCTTGTTTTTTTTCCCCAAATTTGTTTTGTAGAGCAACCATTTACAAAACAACGTGGCATCTTTGAAGAGTAGAAAACAACACTGTGATGACTATAAATAGTACATGAAAAGTATCAAAGAACCATGAGAAACATTGTTCATACTTACTCTCAATAATATGTCTTTGTTCCGCTTGAAATAAATGAGGTTCTCCGCCAAGGTAAAGTTAAACTCAAATGTATCTTAAAAAAAAAAAATTATATATATATACATACAGTGTTTTTTTGAAAAAGAAAAGGTGCCAGTACTCATTGATTGAGTGATATATTATGCTCAGTAACTGAGAAAAGCAAAGTTACAAGAGTATTTACATGATGATTACAAATATTGTAAATATACACCATATAAAGATAGTGCTAATGAGAGTATTAACAAAAGCCAAAGTGTGACACAGGCTGCACCAAAAATAACATAAGTTTATTACAGCTTCAAGAAAGCTCAGTGAAATTCCTTTTACATAATGATACTGTGTAGCCGATATATAAATGAAGAATGCACTTGCTAATGCAAAAATTGCCTAAACAGACGTCTGTTGCATTATACTATACATAACATAAACATTTTATGGCATGCCAAAACAATGGAGTTTACACTTAGATAGGCAGTGTGTGATAATAAGAGCTGGGGAGCACTTAAAAGGGATAGTATATTCAAAATTAAAGGGACACTAAACCTTGCAATAAACTTTATATCAAATGAACAAAACATATGTATTAATCATATTGACAATATGATTCAATTATAAAATATTTATTGTTTTCTTTATATTCATATAACAAAATTAATAGTTTTCCAAACCCACACTTAATAGTTTAGATGTCCGTAACCAATAGTCCCTGATAACCTGCGTTATCAATATGGCCGTAATCCGCCTTACTGAGCATGCGATTTATTCTTCCGCGTCATCAAAAACATCACAATCCTTTTGAGCTGCAGACCGCCGCGTTATGCCAGTAGATGCCTTGTAATGGCGTTTGTAATCAAATAGGCAATATGCGCATGCGATAAACGGCGGAATGATTTGCGCATGCGCCCGATTACGAATCCTTGGGATAATTATATGCACGCTAGAGCATAGCGATTGGACTAACTGTATTCTAACTTCTACACTGAGAAAGGGGGTTTGGCTTGGGTGACGCGATTTCAAGGATTTTGTATCTCCTTTTCTAAGTCAAGAAATACTTGTTTAATATTCAAATCAGGTAAGTTTTAATCCTTAAGTTATTTGTAATCGATTTTAGGTTGTTCAGTGTAGTAAAAAAAACAAAGTTTTGGAATCGTTTAAACTTTCATGATTAAGATAGAGCGTGCAATTTTAAGCAACTTTCTAATTTACTCCTATTATCAATTATTTTTTTTATCTTTATTTTAAAAAGCTGGAATGTAAAGCTTAGAAGCCAGCCCATTTTTGGTTCAGCACCTGTGTGTCTAAATGTAGCCATTCAATCAGCAAGTGCTACCCAGGTGCTGAACCAAATATGTGCTGGCTCCTAAGCTTACTTTCCAGCTTTTTAAAATAAAGATATCAAGAGAGTAAAGAAAAATTGATAACAGGAGTAAACTAGAACGTTGCTTAAAATTGCATGTTCTATCTGAATCATGAAAGTTTATTTTTGACTATACTATCCCTTTAAGTGCCATAGCACGCTCCCTTTTAAATGTCCCAAATGTAGACAAATTCATAAAATGCAGTAAGTATATGAAGCACATAGTGCAGCCGCACGCTCCAGGATCCAACAGTGGAAATATATACAGACAGTTTCTGTGCAGCACAGAGTAAGCTTATCAACTCACAACTCTTCAGTAATGGGGCAAATTACCCTGATACCTTCTTCCTTGAGGTTTTTTCCAAGATCCCGTGTCCAGGCTATGTATTTACCACTAGCACTGTGCTTTTACATTGAGCAAATGTTAATTCTCACAACTGTTATTAAGCTCATCTGCTGCGTCCGCTCACGAACAAATATTACCTCTTATGAGTTGACAGAGGTTCTCAGTACCGGTGAGTACCCCCACAAAAAAAGCCCTGTTTTGGCTATATATAAAACAAAACAGTATTGTTGCAACAATTTTGATGTAATGATAATTAGAGAATATATTGCTATTTGTTATTCCCTCTGTTATACAACATTATATAATGGTTCTGTGTCAGACTATAAAAGTATAGTGATGTTTACAAAAATCACTACCATTATGATGCATGTATAAGGTGTATTAGGCCATGTTACTATTGCTAAATTAGATAATATATTGTTGTTTACGTCTGTTTCTATAACTCTGATTTCATCATACATACATATAATACTACATAGAAATCTGTTGAAATTTACAGTCCAATGACGACTCCTTGTCAAGAATGAAAACAAATAGACTCACTGTGAACAGAACTGTGGATTTTGTACTAAAAAAAAATGTCTTCTTGTTACTATACTAAACCTTCAATAAAAAACTTTTGAATGAAAAAAAAAAAAAAAAAAAAAAAATGTAATATCAATAACAAATCTAATGCTGCAGTAGTAGTATGTGCATTATAATCTGATTCTGTCTTCAACATATTCTTCTTACATTATTCAAATTTGACATAACATGATTTGATGTATATTTAAAAAAATATATGAATAATAATAACAACAACAACAAGAAAAATAATAATTTAAATATAGGGTAGCAGAGAGAGATTTATAATTTACAAGTAGTAATGTTTAAAGATTGAAGTGTATTTGTATAAACCTATAATAGTCAGTACACATAATGCATTCTTAAAGGAATAGGATTTATGTCTGACTCAATCAATGTATGTATGTGTATCACTGAACAAAAACCTATGTGTGAACAATCCTCACATTTTGAGTCATAAACAATAAAAACAGACGTGAAGTCAGACTAAAACAATGACACTAGATGATTACACATACAATGCCAATACACACCGTCTAGCCTGTAAATTATTTGTGTAAGAAAATCTACAGGACAAAATATGTGAATTTAGCAATAAAAAAATAAGTAAACTTTGGCACCACTATACATAAACAAATGTAAATGAATGTTCACTGAATGACGATTGTATAGATAGATATATACAAATATTGATTTAATATATATATATACTAGTCCTAAAGCCCGTTCACACGGGCCGTGTTGTGTGTGTTCTCTCTCTCTCTCTCTCTCTGATTCTGTCTTCAACATATTCTTCTTACATTATTCTCTCTCTCTCTCTCTCTCTGCGCCTTCACTTGCCGGTCCTCGCGCTGCTTTGATTCACCCCTGCGCGTGCGATCAGCTGTGCTGCCCGGTCCTCGCGCTGCTGTCGGGTGGGTGCACGTGCGATCAGCTGCAAGTGTTTGTCTGAACTGTGCATGACGGCTTCAGACAAACTCTTGTCTTTTATAATATAGGATATATATATTATAAATCTATATGTAATGATATAATAGTATATTATAATAAAATTGTATATACAACTATTATAGTATATTACAAGTTATATCATATCAAAACACTGAGTCTATCATGTCCGCCGTATCATGTCCGCAAGACATAGCTGAATACCGACAGCATACGATGTTGGCATTTAACATTGCACAAGCAGTTCTGGAGAACTGCTTGTGCAATGCCGCCCCCTGCAGATTCGCGGCCAATCAGCCGCTAGCAGGGGGTGTCAATCAACCCAATCGTATAGGATCAGATGGATTGATGTCCAGTCTCAGAGGCAATGGACTAGTTAAGGAGCAGTGGTCTTAAGACTGCTGCTTCCAGCGAGCCTGAAGGCTCCCGCGGAAACAGGGGCATCAGGGTCATTCGGCCCTTGATAAATCGGCCCCTTAATGTTTATTTGTATTTATGTATATTTGTATTTATCTTTTTTTTAATTATTTATAAATGTGTACTCCCTTCTATACCAGACCTCAAAATCCGAACACAGGGGGATACTGAACATCCAACATAAAGGGTAAGGTTCAGACATCTAGCATCCAGGGGGTACTCCCCATATTATACCACAATTCAGCACTGCTATAGAAAAAAAAACATATACAGCTTGCATTGTTATTCCCCATGTATTGCCTAAGTAGAAACATAATTCATGTTTCATATATTACACCAAAAAAAGTATAATCATCTCATTGCTACTAAACTAGGTACAAATGCAGCTGTTATTAGTATTTTAGAGGTTACACAAACTATAAGACATATTGATCATCATTATCTATATCATCCACATATTGATTACCCTGTATGGAGTATAAATTTCAACAATAAAGAATATGCTAGGCAGTGTAATGGTTTTTTTTATTTATTTTTTATACATTTTCAATTTCCAGCAACAAAGGGATTGTTGGAACCGGTGCACAGCTCTAGAATGCACCCCCCTCTTCTGAATAAACATGTACACTGGCCAGAAGTGGAGTAACAAAGTTAGTTCAATATGAAAAATATTATTGCCTGTTGTTGCATCTCCCACTGTACATAAGATTCAGCACTGAGAACTCCTCAATGTAGGGAGTCCAAGCCTGTCAATAACCAGCATGTAGCACATTGGAATGAAGCGCTGCAGCGTTAACAGAGCAGGATAGTATGTACGGTGGGAGCCGCAGAGACAGGCAATATTATTACCAGGGTTTTTTTATTTCTTTTTTTAAATAAAATTTTAAATGTCCAGCTTTTAAATGAAAGAAAGAGAGCACTTCACTGAAACACTGCATATGTGCCACACAACAGTATATGAATGCTCAGTTTGTAAAAGCATATTACCTGCCGCTGCAACTCCCAGTTTACAGACGATCCTGCACTGTCAGCTCTTTATCGTAGGAAATCCAAGCCTCAGCATGTAGCAATCTGGAACAAAGCCAAAAATGTTATGAGAAACTGTAGCTGTTAATGGGCTTTTATTCAGCTCCTCACAGAGTTCACGCTGACGATGATGTCATTCGGGACTCCAGACATGCGCAGTGCATTAGGAAACACAGAAGGCAACATAAGGACGTACGGCTATGACAAGGGAATGAGCCTGCTTTGTAGACAAACTTATAAAACGAGGGAGCTTTGGTTTGGCAAGTGCTGTGAAAAATTGCATCTTTATATTATAATTTAAAAAAAATACAAGCTTGTACAAAGGGCAATTATTTTAACGCATACATAACATAGCATAATAAAGCAGATAGCCTTCAGAAAAACTGAGTGTACAATGTCCCTTTAAAGTGATGGCAAATGTTCCACATATTTTAGATGGACTTTAATTGATCACTTGTAATGAAGATTCGATGTAACTTACATTTGAATCTAGCCGTGCCAATCTAATACCCTGCGCTCCTGCTTCTCACTTTAAAAGTAATATTTTTTGTGAGCTAACCAGTTGAACTGTTCTGCAGTCAGAACTCTATCCCTATGGCACTTTATTGTAACTAGAGCACTAATTGAAGAACAGTTCAAACAGTTAGCTCACAAAGTAATATTACTTTTGAAGTGGGCGGCGGGAGCGTGCAGTATTAGAATGTCAGCCTGGATTAAAAAGTAAGTTACAGTGCATCTTCGTTACAAGGTGATCAAGTAAAGTCCATCTAAAATATCACTAATATTCAGGATCTGATTAGAAAAAGTGGAAAGTTTACCACCACTTTAAGTATCATTTATAAATGACAGAAAATATAACAATATTGCAAATAATTACACTGCCCCCACCTGGCTACTTCATAATGCCACACAGGATTTTCTGTGAACACTATATACAAAAATATAATATTATAGAGAGGTTCCCTCTCACACACACTAAACCCACACCCCAGTACGTTATATACAGCTATATAAAATTATAGAGGCTCCCTTTGTCCCACACACACACACATCTACTCCCCAGTATGTTACACAAGTATATATTATAGAGAGGTTCCATCTGAACCACACACACAGCCCCCATCCCAGTAGCTTATATACAGTTATATAAGATTATAGAGAGATTCCCTCTGTCCCACACACATTCTCTCCCTAGTATGTTATATACACAAGTATATATTATAGAGAGGTTCCATCTGCACCAGTAGCTTATATACAGTTATATAAGATTATAGAGAGATTCCCTCTGTCCCACACACATTCTCTCCCTAGTATGTTATATACACAAGTATATATTATAGAGAGGTTCCATCTGCACCACACACACAGCCCCCATCCCAGTAGCTTATATACAGTTATATAAGATTATAGAGAGGTTCCCTCTGTCCCATACACATTCTCTCCATAGTATGTTATATACAGGCATATAAGGTTATAAATAGGTTCCCTCTGCCTCACACACACATACCCATTCCCAGTACCTTATATCCAGATATATGTAAAATCTAAGGTTTTTGCAGCCCTCATTTTAACCCCCATACCAATTTCTAAAGTAAAGTAATGATGTACGGCCAAAAATAATAATTTAGAACGATAATCTCATATTTTAACACAGATATATATTATAGTTAGGTTCCCTCTTCCTTATACACACCCTAACCATAACCTTACATACAGATATCAAAATTATAGAGAGGTTCCCTCTACCTCTCTATCTCACACACACAACGCCTCCCCAGAACGTCAACGTTATATACAATTACAGATATAAATATTATATAGAGGTTCCATCTACCTCTCTCACATGCACAACCCCTCCCCAGTACCTTATGTACAGATATATAATATTATAGAGACGTTTCCTCTGCCTTTAACCCACATCCCAGTACCTTATATACAGATACATATTTTATAGAGAGGTTCCCTCTGACACACACAACCCCTCCCCTTACCTTATACAAAGATTGTCACTTTTAAAGAAGGGTTCGTTGACACAGAAATTTGGCCAGTGCTAGCTTTATACAAAAACACATCACCAAATAGAAAGTTACTTACACGAAACCACCGTATTGAGTGCTGAGACGGTAGCAGCTTGTTCCGTCCAACAGTAACTACACAACTGCAGCGATCAAATGGTACAAAAAGCTACAGGAAGTCCTAGTTACTGTGTGTTTACAGCAGTCATGTGACTTGTGACGTCACATGTCCTTCTACTTGGAGGGAACTAGCTTCTACACTAACTGCAAACTTGGCAGATTCGCAAAGGTAACAATAAGCAAAGACCCCGTTGTATAGTGTTATATACCCGCATATGATGTTCTAAAGAAAGTGTGTGTGTCTATGAGGCGCCATCTACCTGATGTGTTTAGGTGATGTAGAGGGAGCCTCTGTAGTAGTATATAGCTTTGTATAAGGTACTTGGTAGGGGACTATGTGTATGTGTGAAAGGCAGAGTGAACCTCTATAATATTATATATCTATGTATAAATTGCTGGGAGGGAGCATATTGTGTATGTGTGAGGCAGAGGTAATCTCTATAATATTAAATACCTGTATATAAGGTACTATGAGGGAGCTGATTGTGTACGTCTGAGGTAGAGGAAGAAGCTCTATAGTGTTATACATATTTGTATAAGGTACTGGGTAGGGGCTGTGTGTGTTATATATCTGTGTATATGGTATTAGGGAGGGAGCTGTGTGTGTGAGGAAACCTTTCTATAATATTATATATCTATGTATATGGTAGTGGGGAGGGAACTGTTTGTGTGAGGCAGAGAGATATAGATCTGTATATAGGTGATAGGGAGTGGGCTATGTTTGAGGAAGAGGAAACCTCACTATAATATTGTATATCTGTGTAAAAGGTATTGGGAGTGAACTGTGTGTAAAGCAGAGGAAGTTTCACTTTAATATATCTGTATATAAGATGCTGGAGATGGTGCTGTGTGTGTGTGTGTGAGTAAGGCAGAGAGAAAATCTCTTTATAATATTAAATAGAGAGAACCTATGTTTAGTTATTAAATATTTCCATTTAAGGTGCTGGCGAGGGGGCTGTTAGTCTGTCAGAGGAAGCATCTCTATATCATTATATATTTGTATGTTTTACTGGGTAAGGGAGCTGGGTGTGTGTGAGTCAGAGTGCTTCTATCTATAGATCTGTATTTAAGGTGCTGGGCAGGGGGCTGTGTGTGAACAGAAGTAGTCTTTCTGTAATTTTATATTCCTCTATAAAACATACTGGGCAGGGGGCTGTATGTAAGGCAGAAAAAAACCTCTGTACGGTATTAAATGGGGGGAGTGTTTTACAACACATTGAACATCTCTATAGTACTGTATATCTCTACATGAGGTGCCATATGAGGGGGTATGTATGTGAGGCAGACATATCTCTCTATAGGTTCTGTATATAAGGTACAGAAGATAAGGCTTGGGTGATATATATGCCTTTGGTTACTGCACGCCACCCAGCCCAGACGGAGCAAAGTCTTCATCCAGGCGGATCCATCTTCCTCTATCGCAGGGTCACATTCTATCTTCTTCCCGGAGGTGCAGAGCAGTCTTCCGGCGGGGGGCAGTCTTCGGCAACAAGGAGGTCCTCTTCATGTGATCGTCCAAGATTGAATGCAAGGTACTCCTTTTATATTAAGTCCCCTTCTAGATATAGGCTGCAGAGATCCAGGAACACTCTGCAGACTCCAAGGAGGAACTGGAGACCTGAGGACCTATAGGAGGGCGATACGAGACCTGAGTATATAAACAGAAGCGCTTATTACATACCTCATAAGCTGAGGTTGAATCAGGTGAGAGCGGATTTTTTCCAACTGTTAAAGTATAAGTTATTTATCTAAACGTACTACACGAAGTGTGCCTCTGGGCGCTTGTTTTGTCTCACACTCTTCTAGATCACTAAGAGGAACCTTGCCCTGCGGGGGATCTTTCTTCTTCTCTCAGACGAGCAGCCTACTCCTCCACAGCACACAGGAACTAGCATTGTGGATATTAATGAACAATATACATCCATAGACTTGCCATACTTGACTGAATGAGACTGTTTGATGCTTAACTAGCAAGGGTCCTGCATATACATATATTTTCCAGTAGTGGATGGGAAGATATATTAAGACCAACAGCACACTCATAAACTTCTAGCGCTGATCTTTTTTATTTCTATCATATATATATATATATATATATATATATATATATATATATATATATATATATATATAGTGGGGCAAAAAAGTATTTAGTCAGCCACCAATTGTGCAAGTTCTCCCACTTAAGAAGATGAGAGAGGCCTGTAATTTTCATCATAGGTATACCTCAACTATGAGAGACAAAATGTGGAAACAAATCCAGACAATCACATTGTCTGATTTGGAAAGAATTTATTTGCAAATTATGGTGGAAAATAAGTATTTGGTCAATATCAAAAGTTCATCTCATTACTTTGTTATATATCCTTTGTTGGCAATGACAGAGGTCAAACGTTTTCTGTAAGTCTTCACAAGGTTGTCACACACTGTTGCTGGTATGTTGGCCCATTCCTACATGCAGATCTCCTCTAGAGCAGTGATGTTTTGGGGCTGTCGCTGGGCAACACAGACTTTCAACTCCCTCCAAAGGTTTCCTATGGGGTTGAGATCTGGAGACTGGCTAGGCCACTCCAGGACCTTGAAATGCTTCTTACGAAGCCACTCCTTCATTGCCCAGGCGGGGTGTGTTTGGGATCATTGTCATGCTGAAAGACACAGCCACGTTTCATCTTCAATGCCCTTGCTGATGGAAGGAGGTTTGCACTCAAATCTCATGATACATGGCCCCATTCATTCTTTCATGTACACGGATCAGTCGTCCTGTTCCCTTTGCAGAGAAACAGCCCCAAAGCATGATGTTGCCACCCCCATGCTTCACAGTAGGTATGGTGTTCTTTGGTTGCAACTCGGCATTCTCTCTCCTCCAAACACGACGAGTTGTGTTTCTACCAAACAGTTCTACTTTGGGTTCATCTGACCATATGACATTCTCCCAATGCACTTCTGGATCATCCAAATGCTCTCTAGCATACTTCAGACTGGCCCGGACATGTACTGGCTTAAGCAAGGGGACACGTCTGCCACTGCAGGATCTGAGTCCCTGGCGGCGTACTGTGTTACTGATGGTATCCTTTGTTACGTTGGTCCCAGCTCTCTGCAGGTCATTCCCTAGGTCCCCCCGTGTGGTTCTGGGATGTTTGCTCACCGTTATTGTGATCATTTTGACCCCACAAGTTGAGATCTTGCGTGGAGCCCAAGATCGAGGGAGATTATCAGTGATCTTGTATGTCTTCCATTTTCTAATTATTGCTCCCACAGTTGATTTCTTTACACCAAGCTGCTTGCCTATTGCAGATTCAGTCTTCCCAGCCTGGTGCAGGTCTACAATTTTGTTTCTGGTGTCCTTCGGCAGCTCTTTGGTCTTCACCATAGTGGAGTTTGGAGTGTGACTGTTTGAGGTTGTGGACAGGTGTCTTTTATACTGATAACAAGTTCAAATAGGTGACATTAATACAGGAATACAGGTAATGAGTGGAGGACAGTGGAGCCTCTTAAAGAAGAAGATACAGGTCTGTGAGAGCCAGAAATCTTGCTTGTTTGTAGGTGACCAAATACTTATTTTCCACCATAATATGCAAATAAATTCTTTCCAAATTAGGCAATGTTATTGTCTAGATTTGTTTCCACATTTTGTCTCTCATAGTTGAGGTATACCTATGATGACAATTACAGGCCTCTCTCATCTTCTTAAGTGGGAGAACTTGCACAATTGGTGGGTGACTAAATGCTTTTTTGCCCCACTGTATATATATATATATATATATATATATATATATATATATATATATATATATATATATATATATATATATATATATATATATATATATATTGGGTGTAGAACACTGGCAGCAGTAGAAAAATGCATTAATCACATAAAGCTTAATTACACATCTTCTACAACTCTACATCAGCCTATAGCTTTAGTCATATAGTGTAATGCTTAATATTTGGACAATTTACTGCAAAACCAACCATAAAGTTCTGTAATAAGTGGCATAAAAATATGTATTGTTAGAACAGTTTATTTATCATGTGTTTATTTGTTTAATAATCACTGTCCTCTGATTAATCAGTTTTATTCACTATAATTCCTTTGTGATCAAGCAGAGTGACACCTGAACCCTGGTCTCTTTATGATGCTCAGATACAGGTGTTGGTCACACATAATGCACACTATTTCCCCCTGTGACAATGAACTGTACATGAGACATTTTGTCTTTCTCTCTCTCTCTCTCTCTCTCTCTCTCTCTCTCTCTCGCTCTCTTTCTCTTCTCTCTCTCTCTCTGTTTAGGCTCCTGTTACTGTACAATACACATCACTGCATTTGTCAGTAAAAGAGAACCATTATAAGAATATCTGACAAATTTAGTTGTGCTGAACAAGACAATGTTTGACAGTGCGTTTTGGTAATTAGACGGCCGCTAATTGCAACTGCGAACCACACTTTTATTATTCCCAGCAGTGAAGGGGTTAATCAGGTAGCTTGTAAGGCTAAAGGGACATAAAACAAGTTGGGATAGAGACAGAATATAATAATATGTACTTTAATTGCTTTATCTGCAAATTTATACTGCAGTGCTTCACCATTAACCCTTTTTTTTAGCTTCTGAATTGTAAAGCTCTAACTCCCCCCCACATTTCCTTCTATGGCTGTATCTATATCTATTGTTGTTTTGGTAGAATGCAAAAGTGCATAGGGATTATCTGCTGGAGCATGCCTAGAAGCTGTGAAATACAATGCCTGTGTCTAAACACTGATAAGGGTGGGTGGAGCAGGCTGCTCCAATCAGCATGGTTTTGTAACTAATTTTACTGATTTTTGAAAATTATTTTAAAACACTTGCCAGCAATTTTTTAAACAATTTTTTTATGCAACATATTTTTACTTAATTAGCCCTTTTAGGATATGCACATATCTCAACATGTTTTATGGCACTTTAATTTTAGCTTTATTGTAGAATTACCCTCCCACCTGACACTTCCCACCCCCTGATCCCTCTCAAACAGCTCTCTTCCCTCCCCCACCCCCCAATGGTCATCCCCATCTTAAGTACTGGCAGACAGTCTGCCAGTATGCAGTTTTACACTTTTTTTTGTTAATTTATTTATTTATTTTATTATTTTTATGTAGGATTACCCCCTTACCTTCCCACCTCCTTGACCCCTCCCCAAAAGCTCTATAACCCTCCACTTCTAACCAATTCCCTCCATCTTAGGTACTGGCAGCTGTCTGCCAGTAATGAAACATTTATGACACTACATTTGTATTTGGTTAAATAGGGATGAAGCCACTAGTAATAAATGACTGGCCTTGAATATAGTGTCAGTGGGGCCCTTAGGTGCTGTGTATCAATTGCAACATTTACTGGTACAGCTAAGAGAAGCTGGAAAGGGATACACTTTAGCACTCTGATCCCTTAAAAAATGATATTTGTGGATACGTCAATTTCAATTGAAAAATAATACTTTATTAGTTAAGTTTAAAAAAATGGGTTACTTTAAAAACACATTACTAGACATGGTCTGGCTGATACACAAAAATAGGTCCTCATAAAAGATAAACCAGGGAATTGAAAAATCACAGTATACGTCTGCTACAAGTATGCATGGTCTATATGAGGTAGATAAATATATATATGTAGGTGTATTGGATGAAACCACAAATATAGAGTCATCAAATATTCAATGAAACTGCCATAGTCCAGCTCATATTTGTCTGGTTATACCATGTGATCTGCGTTCAACTAATTTAGTGAGTAGTTGGCGTTGTTACTAATGTTAGTGTTTGGGTGCAAACTCAGTGATATAGATTGGTTTTACAATAATAAAGGAGGTCACTGGTAAAACAGAGGGTTTCTTAAAGTTACAGATTCCCATCGTATACAGTGCTCTCCTACTATTATGAGTTTAGGGTAAGAGCTGCAAACATCTCCTTGTAATGTTTGCCTATACTAGGGCTTTATAGTATACTTATACCCTTTAATACAACTTAGTCAGTCTCATATTAGTACAAGGATATTATCATTGAATTATATATTAATTATAACAACATGCGGTTACAAATGTAATTGCCCACATATATTAGCTACCAATTCTAGATCGTTATAGTCCACTGCTAGAGTATACAGGTGGCCCTCGTTTTACAACGGTTCAATTTACACCGTTTCAGAATAACAACCTTTTTTTCCAGTCATGTGACTGCTATTGAAAAGCATTGAAAAGCAGTGCATTTATTAAAATAGCCAGTAGGTGGAGCTGTCCGCTTGTGTTGCAGCAAAGCCAAGCAAGCTGAAATGAATCAGTTTAACCAGACCTGAGCTATTGAGCAGATTTCAAAGGAACAAGATTTTCCTGTCTATAAATCAGTCCCGATTTGAATGCATAGAAAAAACGGTTTGCAGAAAAATGCAAGTGAAGTCTGTGTTGTGTGTTTATTTTATTAGGTTTATAATGCTGTTTAGCAAATGTTTTTGTTAATTTAACTTAGTTTAATTATATATTCTGTGTTGTGTGACTATTTTATTAGGTTTCTAATGCTGTTTAGCATTTAAAGTCTTCATTTCAAAGCTTTAAAAATAATGTATTAGGTGTTACTTATGACAATTTTGAGAGGGGCCTGGAACCTAACTCCCTCACTTCCCATTGACTTACATTATAAACTGGGTTTCAATTTACAACGGTTTCGATTTACAACCATTCCTTCTGGAACCTAACCCCGGCGTAAACTGAGGGCTACCTGTATTGTAAAAGTAAGTAGACAGTGTCCTATCAATATATGGATACTAATGTTACGTTTTGCATCAATAGTAATACCCTGCGTTTACCAATGTAAACACCCACTTATGTTAGATACAATTGTTTGGCCTTTAAAGGTATGGTCCCCTGCTCAGATACGCTATTAAGATCAGGGCCGGCGCTTGCATATAGGCAAGTTAGGCAACGGCCTTAGGGCGCGGCGGGGCGCCAAAGTATGGGGGCGCAAATTGCCAGTGACAAGCAGCAGCAACATTTTTTTTTTCAGCAGCAACATTTTTTATTTTTTTTTACATTTGCTGGCCGCCCCCAGTCCAGACAACCTTGAATATTCTTTGGGCGAATTGGGAAAGTGGAGACTGAGTGCCGTGCTAATACTACTGCCGCCCGTGCTAATACATACATATTGGTTTGTCTGAAATTCAAATGTTTCCCGCGCGCACTGAACAGATGCAGCCTGTGCGCGCGGGAAACATTTGAATTTCAGACAAACCAATATGTATGTATTAGCACGGGCGGCAGTAGTATTAGCACGGCACTCCGCTTCTGTAGGGAAAGGAGGAGGGGGTGGAGCTGCTGCAGTGATGTTCAGCATGAAGGGAGGGAGCAAGCAGGGGAGTTATGCTGTTGCTGATGTAGAAGAACATTATACAGACTCAATAGGGGTAAGTTGCTGCAAATACAGCATCATTTAATTTAAAAATTGAACACATGCTATTGCTAACATTTTGGTTATGTGACAACAGTGCACGCTGTTAGCAATAGCACAGAATAGCAGCTGAGCTACACTGCAAAAAAAAACAAACAACTGAAACGCAGTCAGCTTTAAAACTCATGTGTCCAGTCCAGCACACAGCAACTGCTCTTAGTGTTTCAAGTTGAAACACAGAGAGCAGTTGCTGCATGCTGCTGGACACATGAATTTTAAAGCTGCGTTCAATGTCTGTGATCACTGAAGCAGGTCTGTTCAGTCCAGACACAGATCGTCAATCAGGGATCTGTCTGTTTAACAGCATCGGAACATGATTGCTTGCAGCCTGGCTGCAGAAAGTAAGTTGTACCATAACAATCTAAAGTAACATGGTCCTAGTGCCTAGGTGCCCAGTGCCCTTATCTAAATGTGTTTATTAATGTGCATTTGTGTGTGTCTAAATGTGTGTGTAAATACAGTAAATGTCAAAATGTGTGTGTGTGTTTGTGTATCTGTGTATGTGTGTAAATGTGTGTTTGTGTAAATCTGTGCAAATGTGTGTGTTTGTGTAAATGTGTGTCTGTGTAAGTGTGTAAATATGTGTGTTTGTGTATATGTGTGTTTGTGCAAATCTGTGTAAATATGTGTGTTTTTGTAAATGTGTGTGTACATGTGTGTGTACATTTGTGTGTAAATATGTGTGGCTGAGAATTTTCACCCACAACAGTAATCCATAACTTTCCTTCTTTTGTTGGGACATTAACTTTTTCAATGTAAAATTTTTCTACTTCCCTAGTGCTACAAAATATATATATATATATATATATATATATATATATATATATATATATATATATATATATATATATATATATACACACACTGTATGTGTATGTATATATATATACATACACACACACACACTGTATGTGTGTGTGTATATATATATATATATATATATATATATATATATATATATACACACACAGTGTATGTGTGTATATATATATATATATATATATATATACACGCGCACACACAGTGTGTGTGTGTGTGTATATATATATATATATATATATATATATATACACACACACAGTGTATGTGTGTGTGTGTGTATATATATATATATATATATATATATATATATATATACACACACACACACAGTGAATGTGTATGTATGTATATATATATACACACACAGTGTATGTGTGTGTGTGTATATATATATATATATATATATATACACACACACACAGTGTATGTGTGTGTGTATATATATATATATATATATATATACACACACACACACAGTGTATGTGTGTGTGTGTGTGTATATATATATATATATATATACACACACACAGTGTATGTGTGTGTGTGTATATATATATATATATATATATATATATATATATGAAAAGTAGGTGACAAAACAGGCGCACAAGGCACACTTTGTGTAATACGTTCTGGTATTGAAAACTATATAGAGATGTGAAAAAATCCACGCTCACCTGGTGATACCTCACAGTATGAGGTATTTAGAAAGCCTTAGTGTTAGTAAAGTCTTCCTCCTCTCACTCCTCTATCTCTCCACGATCCTCAGATGTCCAGAATCTTTTCCCTGTTAATGGGAAACTTGTAGGGCCAAAATAGATGGTATCAAAGGGAGATGGGATAGGGGAGACAGTGTGCTTTTAACACATAAACACTACTAACAAAAATGTGTAAAATTAACACCAGGTTTATTATAATTCTGTAAGAACACCTATTACTTCAATAGGCACATATAACAAAAATAACTATAGAGCCGTAGTAGGACCGGTACCAGGATCCTATGTATGGACCTCACAACCAGGTACCTGCTAATTCGCTCTTAACACATAGATAATAGTAGTAAAAATGGAGCTCTGAAGGAATATAGTTAGACCGCTGCACTGTGTTACAATTGTGCAGCAGCCTGTTCCTTATGCAGCTCCGTGTAAACTCCTGTGTAGTGTGCTGACGTTTGGCGGGGGGCGGAGCCTAACGCGTTTCGTAACCAATAGGTTACTTCATCAGAGGTATGGGCCGCCCCCCTACCTAGAAGAATATATACGCTTAGACTGAGGATAATTATCCTCCTACTAGCCCCTACGACGCCATCTTGTTTGTGGGCAGCAAGATATTTATTCCAGTAGCGATATGTGGGCTTTTATTGTTGTAAGCTTTTGAAAATAATTTATATTTTAACCAAATCCAACTCCTATTGGTAAAACGGATGTGTCTGTCTGAGTGCATTTAGAGGAAAAAATGATATCGTTTGAGCTTTATACTGCATTACTTCTTAGGGGGCATATATGTTATTATTGCACCCATTAGATAAAAATTCTCTCTGTTTGCAGAGATAAGAAGTATTATGTATATAAAACCAGCTATACAGATAAAATCAACAATAGATGATCAATATTGTTATAAAACCGCTAGGAAGTAATCAGAAGTTTAAATAAAATGAATATTCCTTATAAAATACATTTAAAACTTATCTATACATAAGGTGCTCACAGACAATAAATAATTAATTAATTACTGTTAAAAAAAAAAATATATATATATATATATATATATATATATATATATATAATATCCCTAATTAATGAATTTTATATATACAGAATAAATTATTTTATGAATAATAAAACCATAAACCTGTTATAAAAAAGCTGCCAGATCAATATCTCTATTTAACCCCTTAGGTTCTAGAGTCTCCAATTTGTGTATCCAGAAAGTTTCTCTTTTACGGAGATCTAAAAGTCTACTACCTCCCCCTTTTGCCTAAATGGACTTGTTCTATGGCTTTAATAAAAAAATCATTCTTATTTTTCCCATGTACCTGTGTGAAATGATTTATTAGGGGGGTTTTTAGAGTTCCAGCCTCAATGTTTTTCATGTGTTCCAGGCACCGTATCTTAAGACCCCTTGTAGTGCGACCAATATATCTCTTGGGGGTACTGCAGGTGCATTCTAGCATGTACACTACATGATCTGATTTACAGTTCATCATGCTTTTTATAGGATACTTTTCTCCATTATTATCACATTCAGCATACTTGTTAAACCGTTTATCCCTGTGTATGTGTGCACAGCAAACACAGTTTTTTCTCTGACATTTAAAAAAAACTTTTATATCCATAATCTGGCCTTTCATGCTTGTTTTCTTGATTTTTTGTGTATCACTAGGTGCTAGAAGGTTTTTCAGATTTGTGTTTTTCTTATACGTAATGTTAGGTCTACTGCCTATAGTGTCTTTTAGTATTGGATCATTTTTTAATATGGACCAATTTTTTTGGAGAATGTTTTTAATTTTCCAATGACCCTCGTTGAATGTGGTTACAAAGTTTATTCTGTTGTCTCTCTTTCGGTGTCTGTCTTGTGTGTCATTAGTTATATTTTTGACTGATGACTTCATTTGCGGTCTGTTTTTATGTACAAGCTCCTGTCTATCTAGTTTCATTGCTCCCTGTACCTTTTCTCCCTGTACCTTTTCTGTTGGGTAATGTTTTTCTGCAAATTTATTTTTAAGATGTTCTGCTTCTGCTACAAAGGTGTTAATGTCTGTGCAGTTACGTCTCACTCTCTGAAATTGCCCATATGGGATATTTTCTATCCACTTAGGGTGGTGACTACTTCTTGCATCTAAATATCCATTGGTATCAGTAGTTTTTCTATAAAGTTTACTAGATACTTTTCCATTTGAAATGTATAAAGTGACATCTAGAAAGTCAATAGACTCTTCTTCTAGTCTATGGGTAAATTTAAGATTCATGCCATTGGTATTTAGGTCCTGAACATATGCATTCCAGGCATCAGTTTCCCCGTCCCAGATGATTAAAATATCATCTATGAACCGATGCCAGAGAATTACGTTCTTATGTTTGAATTGTGACCCTTCATAGACCATGTCTTCTTCAAATGCCCCCATGTACCTAATAGAGACTACAACCCCCATACAATGAGAAATCACAACTATAAAGACAAGAGAGACCAGTGGGAACATGTAGACCAATATTGGGAACCTAGTACAAGTGACACCTCTAGAAATAGAAATGACCACTATAATAAGGATTTTCACGACAGACACCATACAGACGAACCAAGAGTGCTAGAAATACAAAGAGAAAGGATACCCCCACAACATACCCCCCCAGAATGGCGACAACCACGCACAAATATAGAGGGGAGAAGGGGAAAAAGACAAATGGAAGAAGAAGGGGATGCAGAGCTGGGAGAAAATCTCAGCTTCGCTTTGTCTAGTGCTTTTCTAATGGCACTGGTACCACACTCATGTGGGATTTGCAGAAAAACATTACCCAACAGAAAAGGTACAGGGAGCTTTTGATAAAGCAATGAAACTAGATAGACAGGAGCTTGTACATAAAAACAGACCGCAAATGAAGTCATCAGTCAAAAATATAACTAATGACACACAAGACAGACACCGAAAGAGAGACAACAGAATAAACTTTGTAACCACATTCAACGAGGGTCATTGGAAAATTAAAAACATTCTCCAAAAAAATTGGTCCATATTAAAAAATGATCCAATACTAAAAGACACTATAGGCAGTAGACCTAACATTACGTATAAGAAAAACACAAATCTGAAAAACCTTCTAGCACCTAGTGATACACAAAAAATCAAGAAAACAAGCATGAAAGGCCAGATTATGGATATAAAAGGTTTTTTTAAATGTCAGAGAAAAAACTGTGTTTGCTGTGCACACATACACAGGGATAAACGGTTTAACAAGTATGCTGAATGTGATAATAATGGAGAAAAGTATCCTATAAAAAGCATGATGAACTGTAAATCAGATCATGTAGTGTACATGCTAGAATGCACCTGCAGTACCCCCAAGAGATATATTGGTCGCACTACAAGGGGTCTTAAGATACGGTGCCTGGAACACATGAAAAACATTGAGGCTGGAACTCTAAAAACCCCCCTAATAAATCATTTCACACAGGTACATGGGAAAAATAAGAATGATTTTTTTATTAAAGCCATAGAACAAGTCCATTTAGGCAAAAGGGGAGGTAGTAGACTTTTAGATCTCCGTAAAAGAGAAACTTTCTGGATACACAAATTGGAGACTCTAGAACCTAAGGGGTTAAATAGAGATATTGATCTGGCAGCTTTTTTATAACAGGTTTATGGTTTTATTATTCATAAAATAATTTATTCTGTATATATAAAATTCATTAATTAGGGATATTATATATATATATATATATATTTTTTTTTTTAACAGTAATTAATTAATTATTTATTGTCTGTGAGCACCTTATGTATAGATAAGTTTTAAATGTATTTTATAAGGAATATTCATTTTATTTAAACTTCTGATTACTTCCTAGCGGTTTTATAACAATATTGATCATCTATTGTTGATTTTATCTGTATAGCTGGTTTTATATACATAATACTTCTTATCTCTGCAAACAGAGAGAATTTTTATCTAATGGGTGCAATAATAACATATATGCCCCCTAAGAAGTAATGCAGTATAAAGCTCAAACGATATCATTTTTTCCCTCTAAATGCACTCAGACAGACACATCCGTTTTACCAATAGGAGTTGGATTTGGTTAAAATATAAATTATTTTCAAAAGCTTACAACAATAAAAGCCCACATATCGCTACTGGAATAAATATCTTGCTGCCCACAAACAAGATGGCGTCGTAGGGGCTAGTAGGAGGATAATTATCCTCAGTCTAAGCGTATATATTCTTCTAGGTAGGGGGGCGGCCCATACCTCTGATGAAGTAACCTATTGGTTACGAAACATGTTAGGCTCCGCCCCCCGCCAAACGTCAGCACACTACACAGGAGTTCACACGGAGCTGCATAAGGAACAGGCTGCTGCACAATTGTAACACAGTGCAGCGGTCTAACTATATTCCTTCAGAGCTCCATTTTTACTACTATTATCTATGTGTTAAGAGCGAATTAGCAGGTACCTGGTTGTGAGGTCCATACATAGGATCCTGGTACCGGTCCTACTACGGCTCTATAGTTATTTTTGTTATATGTGCCTATTGAAGTAATAGGTGTTCTTACAGAATTATAATAAACCTGGTGTTAATTTTACACATTTTTGTTAGTAGTGTTTATGTGTTAAAAGCACACTGTCTCCCCTATCCCATCTCCCTTTGATACCATCTATTTTGGCCCTACAAGTTTCCCATTAACAGGGAAAAGATTCTGGACATCTGAGGATCGTGGAGAGATAGAGGAGTGAGAGGAGGAAGACTTTACTAACACTAAGGCTTTCTAAATACCTCATACTGTGAGGTATCACCAGGTGAGCGTGGATTTTTTCACATCTCTATATAGTTTTCAATACCAGAACGTATTACACGAAGTGTGCCTTGTGCGCCTGTTTTGTCACCTACTTTTCAGATTAACAAGAGGAACCTCGCCCTGCGGGGGATCACCTTTACTCTCAAACGGGCTGCCATATATACATATGCACGGGAACCTGCACTGTGGATCATAAGGAACTTTTTCCATAGACTAACCACCCTTATATACCTGAGACTGTTGGTTACAGAAACTGTATTAGTCTAATATATATATATATATATATATATAATCTGGGTAACGGATGGGATTATATATTTAGACAAACAGACAACTCATATCCTTCTAGCGCTGATTGTGTACTATTTGTGTAATATATATATATATATATATATATATATATATATATATATATATATATATATATATATATACACACACACACACACTGTGTGTATATATATATATATATGTGTGTGTGTATACACAGTGTGTGTGTATATATATATATATATATATATATATGTGTGTGTGTATACACAGTGTGTGTATGTGTGTGTGTGTGTATATATATATATATATATATATATATACATACATACATACACACTCTATGTAATAAGCAAGCGCTACCCAGGTGCTGAAACAAAAATGGGCCAGCTCCTTAGCTTGCATTCCAGCTTTTTAAATACAGATACCAGGAAAATGAAGAAAAATTAATAACAGGATTTACTTTTAAAGTTGCTTAAAATGTCATGCTCTAAAAACTTGGATTCAATATCCCTTTAACTAGCAATAGGATGGTATGTAATCTCGGGGGGGGGGGGGGGGCGGCAAAATGCATCCTTGCCTGTGTGGCCCAAAATCCTAGCACCGGCCCTGATTAAGATAGTACAACGGTATCATGCTATTTGCTTAGACACCATAAATATAATTTGAATACTTAATAGCCAATTGCAGTTACTACTATTGTGTCTTAGCACAAAGGTTATCCAAAGGGTTCTGATTATTTGACAGACAAATAGTGGTGGTAGGATCTGTATTGGTATCGTAACGGTTACCCCACATAGATAATTCAAAAGCTAGAATATACAGCTAGGTAGCAGCTCAGATATTGGTTTAATGCCATGTCACTAGACTAGTATTTTAAAAATAGAAGGGTCCCATAAGCCCTCTCCCCTGACATGTTTCGCTGGTTCTCCGGGGAGAGGGCTTATGCATTATACCAGTGACCTCCTTTATTATTGTAAAACTAATCTATATCACTCTGAGTTTGCACCCAAGCACTAACATTAGTAACAACGCCAACTACACACTATATATTAGTTGAACACAGATCACATGGTATAACCAGACAAATATGAGCTGGATTATTGCAGTTTCATTGGATATTTGATGACTCTATATTTGTGGTTTCATCCAATACCCCTACATATATATCTCTATCTACCTCATATAGACCATGCATACTTGTAGCAGACGTATACTGTGATTTTTCAATTCCCTGATTTATCTTTTACCAGGACCTATTTTTGTGTATCAGCCAGTCCATGTCTAGTATTTGTTTTTAAAGTAACCCATTTTTTAAACTTAACTAATAAAGTATTATTTTTTTAATTGAAGTTGACGTATCCACAAATACCATTTTTTAAGGAATCAGAGTGCTAAAGTGTATCCCTTTCCAGCTTCTCTTAGTTGTACCAGTAAAAGTTGTCTGCCAGTAACCAGTTTTCTTTATTTTATTTTAATTTAAAAAAAAACATTTTTTCTGTAGTGTAGCTGAACAACTCCCCCCCCTCGTTTACCCCCCCTCCAAGATCCTTTTCCTGCCCTCTAATTGTCCTCTCCACCATATGATCCCCCTCTACCTCCTTCTCCCTGCCGCTCTCAGAGTTTTTTTTTCTCTAGCGTAGCGTTCCCACCCGCTCTCGCCCCCCTACAGTGATGGGCTGCCCACCCACCTCCCTCCTAACCCTCCCACACCACACGCCACCAATGATCGGCACCACTGCTGCCACAAAGTGTCCCTCTCTGCAGATCTATTTCCGTACTGCCCCACTCCTGGGACATGCAGAAATAGTGTGATCTCTCTACTTTTAGTGAGATGGCGGCAGAGAGAGACCCAGGACAGCAGTGTTGTACAGGGTACGACGCTGGTCCTTAAGGGGTTAAATAGATATAACAGTCAGTATTGTGCTGATGATGTACATAAGTTTATACTAAGCAGCATTTAAAATCCTTTACTCTTGGAAAAGGACCATTAAATACAGTTGAATTGCATAATAAACAAGTATCTAATGAAAAGGCAATTCAAAAGCACTTACTCTGTATTTCAAATAAGCATTAGATTTATTTTCTGCCACATTTGCTGGCCCCCTGTATCACGTGACAGTCATCAGCCAATCACAGACTAGTATACATATACCCTGTGAACTTTTGCACATTCTCAGAAGGAGCTGTTGCCCCAGTAAGTGTGTATATAAACGTAATGTGCATAATTTGATAATAGAAGTAACTTAGATAGTTTCTTAAAACAGTATGCTCTATCTAAATTATGAAGGTTTAATTTTGACTTTAGTGTCCTTTTAACAATAAGATCAGCACCATGTGCACATGCTCAGTGTCAGTCTGTGCTTAAAAGGGCAGTCTACACCTTAGTCATCTTGCTTTAGATTAAGCTGCAAATAGCCTCCTGCACCCCTTTCTATATCATGCAGCAGGAACGGTAAAAAAAGTTATTTAAAAATGAATATTGTTTCTGGCCACTTTGAAATGGCTCAACCCACTGATGACATCACAATCTGGGCTACTGTCAGGGTTGGCAGCCATTTTACTTATCTCTTACTGAATCTGGTGCAGAGTGTCTGATGCTGCTCATTTCCTGCACGCCCTCTTATGGCCAGACTGGTGTACATCATCCGTGTGAGACAGGTTGCAGTCTCAGTATTGTGATGTCATCACTTATTATTTAAAGGGCCTCTGTTCAGTATGCTTTGCCCTTGCGTTGTCTCAGACCTGTTTGTGAGTTCCTGTTCCTGTGTATTATTTGGCTGTCCGACGTCCCTCCTGGTCCCTGACTTGGCTTGTCTGACTACTCGTTTTGGCTCCTGACTCGGCTCGTCTGACTACCAGCTCTGGCTTTGACTACTGGCTTGTTATTTGACTTGTGGATTTTTTATTATTTCTTTGTTATTAATAAAGGTGTGATTATTTTTGCACTTCTTGTCTCAGTCTGATTCCTGGCACCCTGACATTACGCAAGGGCCATGAATCCTGATGGTGCTAATAATCCACCTTTACCTACCATAATTTCCAGGATGGATGAACAGGATTACTGCTTGGATCAATTTGCACTAGCCCTGCAAACCCTGCTTACTCGCACTGCACATTTGGACCAGAGTGTCCCACAAGTTATGGCTGCTCCTGTTTCCGCTGCTGCACCTAGTCCTACCAGGAGCATGTTCGGTTCTGCACCTCTACCTCAGCGATATGGAGTGCAGAGGGTTTTTGAACCAGGTTGGCATTTACTTTGAGATGTTACCTCAGGCGTTTCCCTCTGACAGAGCTAAGGTGGTATTTCTCATCTTGCTACTCTCTGACACAGCCCTTGCCTGGGCTAATCCCTTGTGGGAGACGAATAACCCTGGGATTTCAAATTACCCTGAATTTGTGGCACCCTTTTGATTTTGTGGCCTCCTCTGCTGCTAAATGACTCATGTCCATTCAGCAAGGTACGAGATCTGTTGCTCAGTATGCCATTGAGTTCCGTACGCTTGCCGCAGAGGTAGGTTGGAACAATGAAGCCCTTGTTGCCAGCTTCTTTCATGGGCTCTCTGATGAGATTAAAGACGAAGTTGCTGCCAGAGATTTACCAGACGATCTCGAGGCATTGGTGTTTTTTTTAATCCTAATTGACATCAGACTAAGTGAGAGGCCCTCTTTCAAGGAGCGCTTGCGGAAGCCTCCTGTTACGTTGTCTCCTACGTGTTCGTTCCCACCCAT
Source organism: Bombina bombina (assembly GCF_027579735.1). Taxonomy (NCBI): domain Eukaryota; kingdom Metazoa; phylum Chordata; class Amphibia; order Anura; family Bombinatoridae; genus Bombina; species Bombina bombina. The sequence continues at coordinate 847,790,806 of NC_069502.1, read as the reverse complement.
GCCTCCCTCTCCTCCCATGCCTCCTGATCCCGAGTCACCAGGTACTGCTGAGCCGATGCAGTTGGGATTCATGCATCTCTCCGCTGTGGAGAGGGCCTTTAGGAGGAGGGAGGGGCTCTGCCTCTATTGTGGGTTACAGGGCCACCTTTTTAAAGTCTTGTCCTACACGGCCGGAAAACGCTCACACCTAAGGTCCTGTCTGGGGCAGACCATGGGTGGTGTATCCTCGCCCCCGGAACCACTAAAGGAGAAACCTTTGGTCACAGTTGTCCTTTCCTGGGTGGACTCCTCCATAGTCACTCAGGCTCTTGTTGACTCCGGTGCTGCGGGCTATTTCATTGACAGTGCTTTTGTATCAAAGCACTCCATTCCTGTATTGCCATGGTCCGTTCCACTTGCTATTGAGGCCATTGATGGTAGGCCCCTTCAGCCCGCACACGTTATACACGAAACCGCTCCGTTATCCATGGCTGTTGGGGCTCTACATTTTGAAACCCTCCAGTTCCAGGTGATAAATTCTCCGCATTTTCCGGTTGTTCTGGGTTATCTCAAAAGCACAATCCCAGTCTCTACTGGCGCAGGTCCGAAATTTTGTCATGGTCCCCGCAATGTATCTCCACTTGTCTTCGGAAACCAGGCAAAGTCTTGTGCACTTCTTCGGTATCTCAATTGCTAAAGGAGTACCGAGAGTTCCTAGACGTTTTTGACAAGGTGCATGTCGGTACGTTGCCTCCTCACCGGTCTTACGATTGTGCCATAGACCTGCAACCTGGAGCCATTCCTCCTCAGGGCCGGGTTTACCCTCTGTCTGTTGTGGAGAATTGTGCTATGGAGGAGTATGTTGCCGATGCTCTGTCGCGGGGGATCATCCACAAATCCTGCTCTCCTGCAGGGGCTGGCTTCTTCTTCGTGAAGAAAAAGGGTGGCGAGTTAATACCATGCATCGATTATAGGGGTCTTAATCGTCTTACCATTAAGAATGCTTACCCTATTCCGCTGATTACGGAAAACTTTGACCGCCTCAAGGGAGCTACGGTCTTTTCTAAACTTGATTTGAGAGGAGCATACAATCTCGTTAGGATTAAGGAGGGCCACAAATGGAAAACAGCATTTACCCCGAGGAGCGGGCATTATTAGTATATTGTAATGCCCTTTGGCCTATGTAATGATCCAGCTGTTTTCCAGGAATTTATTAATGATATCCTACGAGATATGTTGCAACGGTGTGTTGTGGTGTACTTACAGTTTTGCTCATAAATTTACATACCCTGGCAGAATTTATGATTTCTTGGTCATTTTTCAGAGAATATGAATGATAACACAAAAATATTTATTTCACTCATGGTTAGTGTTTGGCTGAAGCCATTTATTATCAATCAACTGTGTTTACTCTTTTTAAATCATAATGACATCAGAAACTACCCAAATGACCCTGATCAAAAGTTTATATACCCTGGTGATTTTGGCATGATAACATGCACACAAGATGACACAAAGGGGTTTGAATGGCTATTAAAGGTTGAGTGTGCACATATATTGTGTGTGAGGTACATGGGTTACAGTTGAGTGTGCACATATATTGTGTGTGAGGTACATGGGTTACAGGTGAGTGCACATATATTGTGTGTGAGGTATGTGGGTTACAGGTGAGTGCACATATATTGTGTGTGTGAGGTATGTGGGTTACAGGTGAGTGTGCACATATATTGTGTGTGAGGTACGTGGGTTACAGGTGAGCGCACATATATTGTGTGTGAGGTATGTGGATCAAAGGTGAGTGTGCACATATATTGTGTGTGAGGTACGTGGGTTACAGGTGAGTGTGCACATATATTGTGTGTGAGGTATGTGGGTTACAGGTGAGTATGCACATATATTTTGTGTGAGGTACATGGGTTACAGGTGAGCGCACATATATTGTGTGTGAGGTACGTGGGTTACAGGGGAGTGCACATATATTGTGTGTGTGAGGTACGTGGGTTACAGGTGAGTGTGCACATATATTGTGTGTTAGGTACGTGGGTTACAGGTGAGTGTGCACATATATTGTGTGTGAGGTACATGGGTTACAGGTGAGTGTGCACATATATTGTGTGTGAGGTATGTGGGTTACAGGTGAATGTGCACATATATTGTGTGTGAGGTATGTGGGTTACAGGTGAGCGCACATATATTGTGTGTGAGGTATGTGGGTTACAGGTGAGTGTGCACATATATTGTGTGTGAGGTACACGAGTTACAGGTGAGTGTGCACATATATTGTGTGTGAGGTACGTGGGTTACAGGTGAGTGTGCACATATATTGTGTGTGAGGTACGTGGGTTACAGGTGAGTGTGCACATATATTGTGTGTGAGGTACGTGGGTTACAGGTGAGTGTGCACATATATTGTGTGTGAGGTACGTGGGTTACAGGTGAGTGTGCACATATATTGTGTGTGAGGTACATGGGTTACAGGTGAGTGTGCACATATATTGTGTGTGAGGTATGTGGGTTACAGGTGAGTGTGCACATATATTGTGTGAGGTACGTGGGTTACAGGTGAGTGTGCACATATATTGTGTGTGAGGTACGTGGGTTACAGGTGAATGTGCACATATATTGTGTGTGAGGTATGTGAGTTACAGGTAAGTGCAAGTATATTGTGTGTGAGGTACGTGGGTTACAGGTGAGTGTGCACATATATTGTGTGTAAGGTATGTGAGTTACAGGTAAGTGCAAGTACATTGTGTGTGAGGTACGTGGGTTACAGGGTAGTGTGCATAATAAGTTTGATATCTACTAAATAATGCTCTTGTGTGCATATAGTAATTTTCGGGCCATTACATGATTTTTATTTATATATATAATGAGAGATACATTGATACATCCCACGAGTACTACAAACAACTTACACATATGCATCTATATTCTTATTGTACAGGCCGTATGGATGTACCACCTTCAGAGGGCTCAGTGGTTGAACACAGAGAACAGTATGTATGTGATCACGTGAAGACTGAGGAGGATGAAGTTCCTATAAATATGGTTACAGGTGATTAGTACTCATTAACACATTACCCTCAAACATCTGCCGTTATAGCGCAGGTCTTGCCACCGGCATGCAGTCCTAATACAGCTTTACAACTGTCGGCAAAGCTACGCTAGTTAAACCTTTAACAACCATGGATGTACAGGGTACGTCTCATTAAGGGGTTACGTAAAGGGAATATTCTGTGATGGTGGCATTTTGCCTCTTGTAAATAACAGTTATATTTATCAGATGGTTACACAGCAGACACAGGTTAGTGAGCAGCTCATGTATGAATACCAAAGGGCTAGATTACAAATGAAGCGCAAAACTATAATCAGTATTGAGTGCTAATTCCACTAAAGTTAAATCTATAGTGCTCCTATTCTTGTACTCGTATTACAAGTTGAAAATAAAATGTTATCACAAAAGCCATAGCTTCAGGTGAACTAACATCTGGAGGTCGGATAGTGTGACCTCGCTGAGTCCCTTTCTGCTTAGACTCTTGTATATTTATACACAAATAAATAAAAACACCTTTTGTGTTTGTCCCAGTCCAGCACCTGATCATAGACCATATCCCTTTAAATTACTGTTAGCACATTTATTTCAATAATAAACCTTGTTTCTGTATTAAATATGTATAACTATCAGTGAAATGCTTTATTTTAATATATTATACGTGTTTTATTGCACATATATTTAAGCGTTGCATATATTCAAGCATTAATGGGACAGTAAAGTCAAAATTAAACTTTTGTGCTTCAGAAAGAGATTACAATTTTAAACAACTTTCCAATTTACTTCTATTATCTAATTGTCTGTGTTCTCTTGGTATCTTTTGCTGAAAAGTATAGCTAGGTAGGCTCAGGGGCAGCAATGCACTACTAGCTAACTGATGTTTGGTGTCTCTGCACATACAGTATATGCCTCTTGTTATTGGCTCACTAGATGTGTACAGCTAGCACCCAGTAGTGCTTTGCTGCTCCTTTAACAAAAGATAACATTTGCTCCAATCCATGCACTGGTACAGTTTTATTACAGGACAGGGAGGAATCAGAGCAGAACCCCTTTCTCTTATCAAATTTGAATAATCCCTGGAGCCACAGATCTTAACATTGTATTTCTGGTTACTAAATTTCTGCATTATCCATTCACAGATCACTCCCGAACACTACCTGCAGCATATCAGCCTTTCTGACCTATCAGTGTTACCCTTCCAGTTTTGCCTGCAGCACATCTCACCCACTGGCCTTACAACCAAATACCAGTACCCACTACCAGGTCCAGTCTGCAGTGCACCATACATTCCCTGCTCAATCTAGCTGCAGTATACCTTACGCCCCAATACATATTTATTGCAGAATATGGCTCTCCTCACAGCACACCTCGCCTCCAGACATAATCAATTCAAGCACCTAGACCTTCATGCAGCACATCTGATCCAAGTACCTCAAGGGTTAGGTCTCACACCAAAACAGTCTACAGAATATTGCTCCTCCTTAAATCTCTTTGCATAAAGTCTCACCCACCATTTGTTGCATTCAGAACCTTTTACATCTGTTTTAATGTAGTTAAGCTGAGTTCCAAGCACACACTTAGGTTACATTCTCAGGGTCCCATAGCAAACCATATTTGGCCAGTAATCGTGATGCATCGCGGAATCAAATTAAATAGTTGACAGGATAATCGTAATCAAATCAAATTGTGAGACCAGTGAAGATGCGCACCTCTATAAAACAGGTGAGGAAATCGTGTAATCATAGTATATAAGGAGCCTCCAAAAAAGGCCTAGTCCTTCAAGAGAAAGGATGGGTTGAGGCTCGACAATCTGCCAAAAGATGCATCAGCGATTAATCCAAAACTTTGAGAACAACATTCCCCAAAGACAAATCAGTAGGATTTTGGACATTTCACCTTCTACAGTGCACAATATGATTAAAAGATTCAAGGAATCCAGTGAAATCTCAGTGCGTAAAGGGCAAGGCCAAAAACCTCTTCTGAATGAGCGTGATCTCCAATCCCACAGACGTCACTGTCTCAAAAACCGTCATGAGTTTGTAATGGATATCCTGACATGGGCTTGGGAATACTTTGTTAAACTTTTGTCAGTCAACACCATTCGCAGCTGCATCCACAGAGGCAAGTTAAGGCTTTACTATGCAAAGCAGAAGCCATACATCAACTGTGTCCAGAAGCGCCGCCGAATTCTCTGTGCTCGGTCTCATCTGAGATGGATAGTAGCACAATGGAATTGTGTATTGTGGTCTGACGAGTCAACATCTCAAATAGTTTTTGGAAAAAAACAGCCGTCGTGTTCTCTAGGCCACAGAGGAATAGGAACATCCATGCTGTTATCTGCGTCAGGTCCAAAAGCAGGCATCTGTCATTGTATGGTATGTCAGTGCCCAAGACATGAGTAAATTGCACATCTGTGAGGGCACCATTAATGCGGAAAGATATGAAGATATGTATGGAGCAACATATGCTGCCATCCAGACATCGTCTTTTGAAGGGACGTCACTGCATTTTCCAGCAGGACAATGTCAAATCACATTCTGCCCGGATTACAAGCGCATGGTTGCGAAAGCAGAGTGTTCGGGTGGTAACATGGCCTGCCTGCAGTCCTGACCTGACTCCAATCTAGAATGTGTGGCGCATTATGAAGTGCAAAATAAGGGAATGAAGGCCCTGTACAGTTGAAGACATGCATAATGGATAAATGGGGGGAAATTCAGCTTGCTAAACTTAACCAACTGGTGTCTTCAGTGCCCAAACGCTTAATAAGTGTTCTTAAAAGAAAGGTGATGTTACATAAAGTTAAACAGTCAACTGTCCCAACATTTTTGGAACGTGGTGCAGTCATCAGATTTGAAATAAGTGTATATTTTTTAAAAAAAACATTAAATTCACAAAGTAATACATCAAATAATATGTTTTCAATATAGTATAGGTGAAATGAATTGTTAAATTACTCTATTTGTTTGTTTGTTTTTGCATTTTCCATACTGTCCCAACTATTTTGGACTTGAGGATGTAAGTGTATTCGTGTGAGGGAAACAGGTCACAGGTTGTAACATTCCCTGTGCCTTTAAGTAATTCTCATCCTCTCCCTATATATTTAATGGACTTCCCAGAATACTTTGCTTGGTATTCCGGATTTGCCCATTCGTATCAGCCTCACTTTGTGTCTCACTCTTTGTCTCAGAGTGATGACTGCGTTACCTGCATATTTATCTCCAGGTTCAGTATTACTTCAGGTTGCTCCTGATGTACTCTCCAACTCTAGCTGTCTTTCTCCTGCTACACGGATCGTCTCCATTGTCAGTGTAACCTGACGAGGATCTCCGCCTCTACCCGGTGACGTCAACGACAGCTGCGTCTCTCTCCCTTCCGCTGCTGATCAGACCTGCTCCTCGTGCATCCAGCGTCGGCTCTCGCACGCATCACCTCCAAGAGTTACCGGAGTATTCGGAGTGAGTAACTTGTCCTCAGTGACTTATTCCCCTCTCTGTCTGGATAATATATTCTGCCTACCTTAGCTAAGTGCTACTGTAATTCCTCAGATATCTGTTTCCCTGTATATCAATAAGCTTTCTCTTGAGCTCAATATTTATCACAGTATGATAGGTTTCACTGATACATAAATACCAGAGTTAAGGGTCTTTATGAAAAGTGAAACCATATTAAAATCCTTATTAGTGTCTCCTGATATTCAGCCATAATATTATTGGACACTTTAAAGGAACAACCTTATTTAAACTTATCAAATGTTCAGATTTTTTTTCTGGAAATAGACAGCAATACAGGCAGTTTTATAATGCATGCACATTATTTTTTTCACTGAAAACCAAGACTTTCAACAGTGAGAGAATTAAAGTATTAACAATCATCTCATATTTAAGAGGTGAGCCCAGAGCTTGGGCAGATAGCCTGTATGAACAGAATGACCATATTTTGAATTCCTCCGTTGATTTCTTTAAAGCCCTATCTTCACTGTATGAGGATCCACACAGGCAGCTTACTGCAGAAAATAAATTAAGAGCATTGAAGCAACACGAAAGAGCAGTGGAGGATTACATCTCAGAATTCAAGATATGGCAGAAAGATTCAGAATGGAATCTAATTTCATTAAAAAAAACAATTTAGATTGGTATTATCTGAGGCTATCAAGGACAAATTAGCTAGAATTGATATCCCAGATGACTTAGAACAGCTTATGCTCCTGGTAATTAAAATTGATCATAGAATTAGAGAAAGGAAGCGTGAGAAATATTCCACTGACATACCTATTAAACATAAAGACTCTAACACATCTCTGTCTCAAGTTAGACTTAGTGAAGAGCCTATGGAAATAGGAGTTATTAGGGGACCATTAACATCAGAAGAAAAGCAAAGAAGAAGAGAAAATCATCTCTGCATGTATTGTGCCTCTAAAGAGCATGATGTATCTACCTGCCCCATACTAAGAAAACCTAAGAAAGGTAAGGGAAGAAAAAATCAGCTTATTCTATCATTTCCTAATGAACAATTAACTTATACCAAACTCCCTGTCTCTCTGCAGTGGGAACATCATCAGCTTCCACTTAATGCTTTCATCGATTCAGGAGCCTTTATGTCTTATAATGAGTCTGATGTTGTTAAATTCAATAAAATTCCACTCATTAAAAAATCCTAACCTGTGTTAGTTCGTTTAATTGATGGAAACCATTTAGAGTCTGGTCCCATCACTCATGAGACTATACCCATACTTGTACTAACTTATGAACATAAAGAATTCATTTCTTTTGATGTTCTATCTTCCCCTATTTTCCCAGTTGTACTGGGTTTACAATGGCTAAGGCTTCACCAACCCTCTATAAATTGACAGAACAGTAGCATTCTGTTTAACACAGAATATTGTCAAAACACATGTATCCAAACTGCCCATTATGACAGTTACAGGACATCTATTACCTCCTGAATATTCTGATTTCAAACAAGTGTTCTGTAAAAAAGAAGCAGAAAATCTACATCTTATGATTGCCCCATAGACTTAATTCCAGGTTCAGATATACCATATGGACATATCTTCCCCTTATCTGAACCAGAACTGATAGAATTAAAAAACTACTTAAACAAAAATCTACGTAAAGGGTTCATAAGACCGTCAACATCACCTGCAGGGGCAGGAATGTTCTTTGTAAGAAATAAAGATCATACTCTCAGACCTATTGTTGACTACAGAGAACTTAAAGTAAAAGTAAACTTAGTGCTTATGCTCTGCAGATTTACATAATTAATACCAAATCAATAGCACTTTCATTCATGGTTTTTTTTTTAACAATCAATAAATACTGTTTTGCCGCATTTAAATGCATATTTTTTTTGTCTGCAATTCAACCCGTTGGTGATGCGGCAATTTACTTCCTGGTCACGTTTTTACAATCTACCAATTGACTTTCTGGCCTATCGGCGGCCAGAAAGCTACGTCATACACTGCTCTAAGCAAATGCGCATTCGCCGAATCTAAGATAAACACGATTATCTCGGTCGCGCGTTTACATTAGGGGGTTGAGAAAGATCGCATGCGCATTTGAAGCCAGATCGGCGATTAGCGCATGCGCAATCCATCCAGATATCGTGAACGAGCATTTAGACTACGCATAGAGCGGGTGTGACCGCTCTATACGTAATGAATAGAAAATACAGGAAGAGGAGGGTGGGAGGAGCAACGGCGATAACGGTAGGGAAAGACAATATAAAAATATAAACTATAATATTGAAGTAAAAAAAAAAACAACATAGCGAAAATGTTATATTAGTTATATTTATTACATTGATATGTGGCAATGTTGTAAAATTTACTTTCACTTTAATAAAAGAACATTAAAGAATAGATACCCTCTACCCCTTATCCCCGAATTAATAGAAAGATTGAAGGGAGCAACAATCTATACAAAGTTAGACCTAAGAGGCTCATATAACCTCATTCGTATGAGGCCTGGTGATGAGTGGCTCACTGCGTTTAGAACACGATATGGTCTGTATGAATATACAGTTATGCCCTTTGGGCTATATAATGCCTCCGCAACCTTTCAGAGGTTCATAAATGATATTTTTAGAGATCTTCTGGACACCTGTATGGTTATTTATCTTGATGACATCTTAATTTACTCTCCCAGTTTACAGGATCATGTCAATCGCATGTTCGAAAAGTCCTCTCAAGATTACAAGCTCATCATCTCTATGCAAAAATAGAGAAATGTATTTTTCATAGCCAAGACATTACCTTTTTAGGTTATCATATAACCCCTAGCGGAATATCAATGGATAGTGGAAAAATTCAAGTAATTCAAGATTGGCCAAAACCAAAGAATAAGAAAGATATCCAGAAGTTCCTTGGATTCTCAAATTTCTACAGGAAATTCATCAAGAATTTTGCTAACATTACTAAGCCCCTAACACAGTTAACAAAGAACAATGTTTGCTTTGTATGGTCTCCAAAAGCTGATGAAGCATTTAAACATTTAAAAAATTGCTTCATAACCGCTCCTATTCTACAGTATCCAAACCCAAAATTCCATTATATTTTGGAGGTCGATGCCTCTGAATATGCCATTGGGGCTATACTTTCGCAACAAGAATCTACTAACACACCAATTCACCCTGTGGCATTTTACTCAAGAGTACTAAATTCCTCAGAACTTAACTACCACATAGGAGAGAAGGAGCTATTGGCCATGAAGTCAGCACTGGAACAATGGAGACGCTTATTAGAAGATACTGAGCATCCTATACAAATTTTCACTGACCATAGAAATCTCCAATATCTTAAAAGTCATAAAACTTTTAGCGGCTCGTCAAGTTCATTGGAGTTTGTTTTTCTCACGGTTTTCTTACATACTAACATACAGACCTGCACATAAAAACAAGAAAGCAGATATACTGTCCAGACTACCAGAGAAGCCTAAGGTAAATCCACCATTTGATACTGTAATTCCAAAACAATGTTTTACCCAATATTTAGGCTTTACTGATTCTGAAGAATTAGATCTCCAACATGAACAAGTAATTGATGATACTTTTCCTAAAAGTAAACTTCAAAAGAACACTGATGGTCTGTTTTACTTTGGAGATAACATATATGTTCCTCCAAATAAAAGACAAATTATTCTGCAAACTGTTCACAACTCCCTGCTAACAGATCATCCAGGAGTACAACGGACTTATGAGTTACTTAAACGTAACTACTGGTGGCCTAGGATGAAATCAGATGTACAGGAATACATACTCCACTGTGAGGTTTGCTCCACTTGTAAAGTTAATAGACAGAAACCATATGGTCATCTTCTGTCGCTACCAATTCCAGAGAGACCATGGACACATATAGCAGCAGATTTTATAGTAGAACGTCCAACTTCCAAAACCCATAATACCATTTTGGTTGTTGTAGATCTATTCTCAAAAATTAGTCACTTCATTCCTTACCATAAGTTACCAACCTCACTAGAAACCGCGTGCCTTTTAATAAAAAATGTGTTTGTTACATGGCTTACCTCTGTCTATAACAACTGACAGAGGGACGCAATTTACCTCTAAACTTGGGAAAGATCTCTGCAAATCCTTAAATATTACAAGACATCTCAGTACTTCATTCCACCCACAGACAAATGGCCAAACTGAGCGAACTAACCAATGGTTAGAAGAATATCTAAGATGTTTTACCACACAACAACAGGATGATTGGTCTGAGTTATTGCCTTTAGCTGAATTTGCACTCAATAATTCTTTACATTCCTCAATAAAATCTACCCCTTTTTTCTCCAACTATGGATTTTATCCAACATTCAATTTTCTCGAATAACGTGGAAGTAGTTGTCCTGTAGTCAATGATACCGTCAACACCATCGCAGAGACTTTCTCTATAACTGCAAACCATATCAAGGCCTCTCAAGCTAGACATACTATGACCTCAGACGGCAACCTTCCCCTACATACTCACAGGGCGACTTAGTTTGCTTGTCAACTAAACATTTAAGATTGTCAACACCATCAAGAAAGTTTAACATGTTTTACATTGGCCCTTTCCCTGTTTTGAAGATTAACAATAATGCTGTAACCCTCGAACTGCCATCCCAGTACAAGATACACCCAACTTTTCATGTGTCTCTCCTCAAGCCGTATAAGTGTCTTCAGACTGATGTTCGCCATTCCCCTGTAACTCCTCCTATTGAGCCTGACCGTGAATTTGAAATTCAATCTATTCTGGACTCTCGGATGGTATCAGGGAAGCTGCAATATCTTATACGTTGGAAGGGTTATTCAGCAGAGGATGACTCCTGGGAACCAGCCACTAATTTGTCAGCCCCACGGTTAGTCTCCTTGTTTCATCGGAGGAATCCCGAACGTCCTCATCCATGAACCCCAGTGGTGTTCATCTTTTGGGGGCTACTATGTAACATTCCCTGTACCTTTAAGTAATTCTCATCCTCTCCCTATATATTTCATGGACTTCCCAGAATACTTTGCTTGGTATTCCGGATTTGCCCATTCGTATCAGCCTCACTTTGTGTCTCACTCTTTGTCTCAGAGTAATGACTGCGTTACCTGCATATTTATCTCCAGGTTCAGTATTACTTCAGGTTGCTCCTGAAGTACTCTCCAACTCTAGCTGTCTTTCTTCTGCTACACGGATCGTCTCCGTTGTCAGTGTAACCTGACGAGGATCTCCGCCTCTACCCGGTGACGTCAACGACAGCTGCGTCTCTCTCCCTTCCGCTGCTGATTCAATCAGACCTGCTCCTCGTGCATCCAGCGTCTGCTCTCGCACGCATCACCTCCAAGAGTTACCGGAGTATTCGGAGTGAGTAACTTGTCCTCAGTGACTTATTCCCCTCTCTGTCTGGATAATATATTCTGCCTACCTTAGCTAAGCGCTACTGTTATTCCTCAGATACCTGTTTCCCTGTATATCGATAAGCTTTCTCTTGAGCTCAATATTTATCACAGTATGATAGGTTTCACTGATACATAAATACCAGAGTTAAGGGTCTTTATGAAAAGTGAAACCATATTAAAATCCTTATTAGTGTCTCCTGATATTCAGCCATAATATTATTGGACACTTTAAAGGAACAACCTTATTTAAACTTTTAAATCAAATGTTCATGTATACACATTCACCTTTGGCAACACTGTATTCACAGAAGTCACCAGATTCTAACTTTATACCAATGTATACAAATCATATGCAATATTGTTTTGGGTTGTTACACAGGTAATTATGCATGTGTGACATGTCTAAGTGATATAGGGTACAGGTGAGTGTATGTGTGTGATGTGTCTTAGGGATGCAGGGCATAGGTCATTGTATGTGTGTGATGTGTCTGTGGGACGCATGGCACAGGTGAGTGTATGTGTGTGTCTAATATTACAATTTCCTTGTTCAGTGCGGAAATGCAACCATATTTATATGATCTATGCAGGTGATGTTAAGACTGAAGTCACACTTAATGCTAAACAGACTAATGATCTGGAAGCTGTGAAGCAGGAAATCGGTGACAATATCAGTACAGGTGAGTGTACATGTGTGATGTGTCTTAGGGGTGCATGAACCAATTGAGTGTACGTACATGTGTGGTGTGTCTGATGGATGCACGTCTCAGGTGAGTATGTGTGTAATGTGTCTGAGAGATGCAGGGCACAGGTAAGTGTACATGTGTGATGTGTCTGACAGGTGCATGAACCAAGTTAGTGTACTTGTGGGATGTGTCTGAGGGATGCAGGTCACAGGTGAGTGTACGTGTGTGACGTGTCTGAGGGATGCAGGGTTCAGGTGAGTGTACATTTGTGATGTGTATGAAGGGTGCATGGCAGAAGAGGGTGTATGTGATGTTCCTAAGGGATGCAGGGTCTAAGTCAGTGTACTTGTATGATGTGTCTGATGGATGCACGTTTCTGTGGGACGCAGGTCACAGGCGAGTGTACGTGTGTAATGTATCTGAAGGATGCAAAGTACAGGTGAGTGTATGTGTGTGTCTAATATTACAATTTCCTTGTTTAGGGCTAAAATTTTACCATACTTATATGATCTATGCAGGTGATGTTAAGGTTGAAGTCACACCTAATGCTGAACGGACTAATGATCTTGAAGCTGTGAAGCAGGAAATCAGTGACAATATCAGCACAGGTGAGTGTACATGTGTGATGTGTCTGAGGGGTGCATGGACCAATTGAGAATATGTACATGTCTGTCGCAGGTGAGTGTATGTGTGTAATGTGTCTGAGGGATGCAGGGCACAGGTGAGTGTACATTTGTAATGTTTTTGACGGGGCATGGACCAAGTGAGTGTACATGTGTGATGTGTCTGAGGGATGCAGGGTACAGTTGAGTGTACGTGTGTGACGTGTCCGAGGGATGCAGGGTACAGGTGAGTGTACGTGGTGACGTGTCCGAGGGATGCAGGGTACAGGTGAGTGTACGTGGTGACGTGCCTGGGGGATGCAGGGTACAGGTGAGTGTACATGTGTGAAGTGTCTGAGGGTGCATGACCAATTAAATGTACGCGTGGGATATGTCTGAGGGATGCAGGGTACAGATGGCTTAGCTCGAAATTTCAAAATGCTACATCTGTTCTATAGTATTGTTTTACCTTATGTATTTATCACTCACATTCTTGTTTTAATGTTACCTTTTAAGTAATACACATTTTCTGAGATTGGTATACAGTTTATTGTATCAGCCACACCTAAACCTTTTGTAAAACAAATTGGCGTACTTTTTTTTTTTTTTTTTACTAATTTGCCTTATTTGGAGAAGCTAATATGGGCTTTAGTCTGCAGACAACGAGGCTAGCCACAATCATACTTTTAATATAAAGTGTATTTCTCCTGTTAAGTGTAGTCAGTCCACGGGTCATCCATTACTTATTGGATTATGTCTCCTCCCTAACAGGAAGTGCAAGAGGATCACCCAAGCAGAGCTGCTATATAGCTCCTCCCCTCTACGTCATACCCAGTCATTCTCTTGCACCTAACTAATAGATAGGACGTGTGAGAGGACTGTGGTTGTTATACTTAGTTTTTATTTCTTCAATCAAAAGTTTGTTATTTTAAACAGCACCGGAGTGTGTTGTTCTTTCTCAGGCAGCATTAGAAGAAGAATCTACCTGAGTTTGTATATGATCTTAGCGGTCGTAACTAAGATCCATTTGCTGTTTCTCGGCCATTCTGAGGAGTGAGGTACTTCAGAACAGGGGACAGCGGGCAGGGTTCACCTGCAAGGAGGTATGTTGCAGTATATTATTTTCTAAGGAATGGAATTGACTGAGAAAATACTGCTGATACCGATGTAATGTAAGTGCAGCCTTAAATGCAGTAATAGCGACTGGTATCAGGCTGATATGTATGTAGGTTTACACTGAGGTATTTCTAGGGAATGGAACTTCACTAAGAAAATACTGTATACATCTAACTTATATTTAAGCCTCCACTGCAGTGAAAGCGACTAGCAGCAGGCTTTTTAATAACATTTCATATTTTTGTATTTAAAACGTTTACTGGCATGTTAATCGTTTTTCTCTGAGGTACTTGGTGATAAAACTTTATGGGCATTATTTTCCACTTGGCTGTCGTTTATTTATGAATAAAATCAGTTTACTGAGCTTCCCCACTGTTGTATTATGAGTGGGAGGGGCCTATTTTGGCGCTTTATTGCGCAGTAAAAATTCAGTCACAGTCTTCCTATTTCTTCCTCCATGATCCAGGACGTCTCTACAGAGCCCAGGGGTCTCCAAAACTTGTTTTGAGGGAGGTAATCACTCACAGCAGACCTGTGAGATTGTGCTTTGACTGTGATAAAAACGCTTATTTTAAATTGTTATCCGTTTTTGGGGTACTAAGGGGTTAATCATCCATTTGCTGGTGGGTGCAATCCTTTGCTAACTTTATGCATTTACTGTAAAAATTTGGTTGCTATAACTAATTTGGTTCATTATTATTTCAACTGTGACAATTTTGTGGCTTCTTAAAGGCACAGTAACGTTTTTTATATTGCTTGTAAATTTATTTGAAAAGTATTTTCCAAGCTTGCTAGTCTAATTGCTAGTTTGTTTAAACATGTCTGACACAGGGGAATCTCTTTGTGCAATATGTTTAAAGGCCAATGTGGAGCCCAATAGAAATTTGTGTACTAATTGCATTGATGCTACTTTGAATAAAAGCCAATCTGTACATGTAAAGAAAATTTCACCAGACAACGAGGGGGAAGTTATGCCGACTAACTCTCCTCACGTGTCAGTACCTTCGTCTCCCGCTCAGGAGGTGCATGATATTGTGGCGCCAAGTACATCAGGGCGGCCCTTACAAATCACTTTGCAAGACATGGCTAATGTTATGACTGAAGTATTATCTAAATTGCCAGAACTTAGGGGTAAACGCGACCACTCTGGGGTGAGAACAGAGTGCGCTGATAATATTAGAGCCATGTCTGATACTGCGTCACAATTGGCAGAACATGAGGACGGAGAGCTTCATTCTGTGGGTGACGGATCTGATCCAAGTAAACTGGACTCAGACATTTCAAATTTTAAATTTAAGCTTGAGAACCTCCGTGTATTACTAGGGGAGGTATTAGCGGCTCTGAATGATTGCAACACGGTTGCAATTCCAGAGAAAATATGTAGGCTGGATAAATATTTTGCGGTACCGACGTGTACTGACGTTTTTCCTATACCTAAAAGGCTTACAGAAATTGTTAACAAGGAGTGGGATAGACCCGGTGTGCCTTTTTCACCCCCTCCTATATTTAGAAAAATGTTTCCAATAGACGCCACCACACGGGACTTATGGCAGACGGTCCCTAAGGTGGAGGGAGCAGTTTCTACTTTGGCTAAGCGCACCACTATCCCGGTGGAGGATAGCTGTGCTTTTTCAGATCCAATGGATAAAAAGTTAGAGGGTTACCTTAAGAAAATGTTTGCTCAACAAGGTTTTATATTACAACCCCTTGCATGCATTGCACCTGTCACGGCTGCGGCGGCATTCTGGTTTGAGTCTCTGGAAGAGACCATTAGCTCAACTCCATTGGATGAGATTATAGACAAGCTTAGAGTCCTTAAGCTAGCTAATTCATTTATTTCTGATGCCGTAGTACACTTAACTAAGCTTACGGCTAAGAACTCCGGATTCGCCATTCAAGCGCGCAGAGCGCTGTGGCTTAAATCCTGGTCAGCCGATGTGACTTCTAAATCTAAATTGCTTAACATACCTTTCAAAGGGCAAACATTATTCGGGCCTGGTTTGAAAGAGATTATCGCTGACATTACTGGAGGTAAGGGCCATGCCCTGCCTCAAGACAGAGCCAGACCAAGGGCTAAACAGTCTAATTTTCGTGCCTTTCGTAACTTCAAATACAGGAGCAGCATCAACTTCCTCCGCTCCAAAACAGGAAGGAACTGTTGCTCGCTACAGACAGGGCTGGAAACCTAACCAGTCCTGGAACAAGGGCAAGCAGGCCAGAAAGCCTGCTGCCGCCCCTAAGACAGCATGAAGTGAGGGCCCCCGATCCGCAAACGGATCTAGTGGGGGGCAGACTTTCTCTCTTCGCCCAGGCTTGGGCAAGAGATGTCCAGGATCCCTGGGCGTTAGAGATCATATCTCAGGGATATCTTCTGGACTTCAAAGCTTCTCCTCCAAAAGGGAGATTTCATCTTTCAAGGTTGTCAGCAAACCAGATAAAGAAAGAAGCGTTTCTACGCTGTGTACAAGACCTTTTAATAATGGGAGTGATCCACCCGGTTCCGCGGTCGGAACAAGGACAAGGGTTTTACTCAAATCTGTTTGTGGTTCCCAAAAAAGAGGGAACCTTCAGACCAATCTTGGATTTAAAGATACTAAACAAATTCCTAAGAGTTCCATCGTTCAAAATGGAAACTATTCGGACAATCTTACCTATGATCCAAAAGGGTCAGTACATGACCACAGTGGATTTAAAAGATGCCTACCTTCACATACCGATTCACAAAGATCATTATCGGTACCTGAGGTTTGCCTTCCTAAACAGGCATTACCAGTTTGTAGCTCTTCCCTTCGGGTTAGCTACAGCTCCAAGAATCTTTACAAAGGTTCTGGGCTCTCTTCTGGCGGTACTAAGACTGCGAGGAATATCGGTAGCTCCGTACCTAGACGACATTCTGATACAAGCGTCAAGTTTCCAAACTGCCAAGTCTCATACAGAGTTAGTTCTGGCATTTCTAAGGTCGCATGGGTGGAAGGTGAACGTAGAAAAGAGTTCTCTATTGCCACTCACAAGAGTTCCCTTCTTGGGGACTCTTATAGATTCTGTAGAAATGAAAATTTACCTGACAGAGACCAGGTCAACAAAACTTCTAAATGCTTGCCGTGTCCTTCATTCCATTCAACGCCCGTCAGTGGCTCAATGCATGGAGGTAATCGGCTTAATGGTAGCGGCAATGGACATAGTTCCTTTTGCACGCCTGCATCTCAGACCACTGCAATTATGCATGCTAGGTCAGTGGAATGGGGATTACTCAGATTTGTCCCCTATGCTGAATCTGGATCAAGAGATCAGAGATTCTCTTCTATGGTGGCTTTCTCGGCCACATCTGTCCAGGGGGATGCCCTTCAGCAGGCCAGATTGGACGATTGTAACAACAGACGCCAGCCTGCTAGGTTGGGGCGCTGTCTGGAATTCCCTGAAGGCTCAGGGATCATGGACTCGGGAGGAGAAACTCCTTCCAATAAACATTCTGGAATTAAGAGCGGTTTTCAATGCTCTTCTGGCTTGGCCTCAGTTAGCAACTCTGAGGTTCATCAGGTTCCAGTCGGACAACATCACGACTGTGGCTTACATCAACCATCAGGGAGGGACAAGGAGTTCCTTAGCGATGATGGAAGTCTCAAAGATAATTCGCTGGGCAGAGTCTCACTCTTGCCACCTATCAGCGATCCACATCCCAGGAGTGGAGAACTGGGAGGCGGATTTCCTAAGTCGCCAGACTTTTCATCCGGGGGAGTGGGAACTTCATCCGGAGGTATTTGCCCAACTGCTTCGGCGTTGGGGCAAACCAGATCTGGATCTCATGGCGTCTCGCCAGAACGCCAAACTTCCTTGGTACGGATCCAGGTCCAGGGACCCAGGAGCGGTGCTGATAGATGCTCTGACAGTACCTTGGGTCTTCAACATGGCTTATGTGTTTCCACCCTTCCCGATGCTTCCTCGATTGATTGCCAGAATCAAACAGGAGAGAGCATCAGTGATTCTAATAGCGCCTGCGTGGCCACGTAGGACCTGGTATGCAGATCTAGTGGACATGTCGTCCTGTCCACCATGGTCTCTGCCTCTGAGGCAGGACCTTCTGGTTCAGGGTCCTTTCAAACATCCAAATCTAATTTCTCTGAGACTGACTGCATGGAGATTGAACGCTTGATTCTATCTAAGCGTGGATTCTCGGAGTCAGTGATTGATACCTTAATACAGGCTAGGAAACCAGGAAAATTTACCATAAAATATGGCGTAAATACTTGCATTGGTGCGAATCCAAGAGTTACTCATGGAGTAAGGTTAGGATTCCTAGGATATTGTCTTTTCTACAAGAAGGTTTAGAAGAGGGTTTATCTGCTAGTTCTTTAAAGGGACAGATCTCAG
Source organism: Bombina bombina (assembly GCF_027579735.1). NCBI lineage: Eukaryota > Metazoa > Chordata > Amphibia > Anura > Bombinatoridae > Bombina > Bombina bombina. The sequence goes on along the minus strand of NC_069502.1, from coordinate 847,772,147 downwards.
CTCTGTCCATCCTTTTACACAAACGTCTGTCAGAAGTTCCAGACGTTCAGGCTTTTTGTCAGGCTTTGGCCAGGATTAAGCCTGTGTTTAAAACTGTTGCTCCGCCGTGGAGCTTAAACTTAGTTCTTAACGTTTTACAGGGTGTTCCGTTTGAACCCCTTCATTCCATTGATATCAAGCTGTTATCTTGGAAAGTTCTGTTTTTGATGGCTATTTCCTCGGCTCGAAGAGTCTCTGAGTTATCGGCCTTACATTGTGATTCTCCTTATCTGATTTTTCATTCAGACAAGGTAGTTCTGCTTACTAAACCTGGGTTCTTACCTAAGGTAGTCACTAACAGGAATATCAATCAAGAGATTGTTGTTCCATCATTGTGCCCTAACCCTTCTTCAAAGAAGGAACGACTTCTGCACAATCTGGACGTCGTCCGTGCCCTGAAATTTTATTTGCAGGCAACTAAAGATTTTCGCCAAACTTCTTCCCTGTTTGTCGTTTATTCTGGACAGAGGAGAGGTCAAAAAGCTTCGGCTACCTCTCTCTCTTTCTGGCTTCGTAGCATAATACGTTTAGCCTATGAGACTGCTGGACAGCAGCCTCCTGAAAGAATTACAGCTCATTCTACTAGAGCTGTGGCTTCCACCTGGGCCTTTAAAAATGAGGCCTCTGTTGAACAGATTTGCAAGGCTGCAACTTGGTCTTCACTTCACACCTTTTCGAAATTTTACAAATTTGACACTTTTGCTTCTTCGGAGGCTGTTTTTGGGAGAAAGGTTCTTCAGGCAGTGGTTCCTTCCGTGTAAAGAGCCTGCCTGTCCCTCCCATCATCCGTGTACTTTTAGCTTTGGTATTGGTATCCCATAAGTAATGGATGACCCGTGGACTGACTACACTTAACAGGAGAAAACATAATTTATGCTTACCTGATAAATTCCTTTCTCCTGTAGTGTAGTCAGTCCACGGCCCGCCCTGTTTTTATGGCAGGTCTAAATTTTAAATTATACTCCAGTCACCACTGCACCCTATAGTTTCGCCTTTCTCGTTTGGTTTTCGGTCGAATGACTGGGTATGACGTAGAGGGGAGGAGCTATATAGCAGCTCTGCTTGGGTGATCCTCTTGCACTTCCTGTTAGGGAGGAGACATAATCCCATAAGTAATGGATGACCCGTGGACTGACTACACTACAGGAGAAAGGAATTTATCAGGTAAGCATAAATTATGTTTTTTGCAGCTGCAATCAGTTAAATCCAATTATGAAAGATATGTAGCAGTATTAGCCTTGATAAGTCAGGATGGTGCATTTCAAGTTGTGAGATATAGAAATTTCACAAATTTCAGAGGTAAATTACATAAAAATTTCAGAGGTAAATTACACATTACTAAACATTTTACATAAAAGCACTAAAAAGTGCCTTAATGTTGAGGTCTATGGGAACTGTGTGCTTATATACATATATTTCTTTCTAATGGCAGTGAGAGTCCACAAATTCATTAATTACCTATGAGAATTAAACACCTGGCCACTAGGAGGAGGCAAAGACACCCCAGTCACAGCATTAATTATCACTACCACTTCCCCTACCTTCCCAGTAATTCTCGTTTACTAGGAGGTAGGCAGAGAATGGTGCTCTGATGAAGATTTCATTTAATACTCCTTAATGGATTGTTTCCTGCAAGAAAGCACAGGGGTATGTTCAGTAACCATGTAATTCTCTTTAAGTAAGCGTTTTGGTGAAAGCCTCTAAATGTAGCTGGGAAGCTTCCCATGCCTCCTTCCAGCTCTTGCTGCTAACACCCCTCCAGGCATCCGGTGTTAGTTACACTGCTTTCCCTTGTTTCCCAGGTCCCTGTCAGAGGGATTTTTGGTGCTGTCAGACCTGGAAGTGCTGTGCTGTGACTTCTCCACAGCAGAAGACCTCTGAGGCTAAGTCCCATTTCTCTACTAGGTGCCTGCTATATCAAAGGGAGATGGACACTGGGACTGTTCTGTGGTGACCGGATGGCATTCCGTTCCTCATAAGGGGGTTTATTATTGGGTCAGTTATACTGTATATCCTTTGTAGTGGGATATCTGGGCAGGCTTTAGGAGCAGGTATGTGGTATGTAATATCATAGCAGTGTTTTAGCCATAATCGTCAGCACTTTTGTGAACCTGCAGGTTTTTTCCCAGTCACAGATGCTCGTTATGTATTGGGGCTTGTTGGGGGGTTATTTTTGGCTTTTAACCTTTATTAACCGGATATCGGGGCCTTGATCGCCGCTTGGAGCATTGCTTTGCAGCGCAATTTTGCACGCTTTCAAACAGATTTCATTGCTGGGGGCAGGGCCTTATCGAGTTGCCACACGGGTCTGCACGCTCTCTCTCTGAAGACTAAGCTGTGGCTCGGTCGGATCAACCTCTTCAGCTGCCGGGACCACACACATCCAGGTCCAGTGTCATTTGCTAGATCTATACTTATAGCTATCATGGAGGACTCTGAATTGATTTTCTTCTGTTATGTGTGATCAGTCCACGGGTCATCATTACTTCTGGGATATAACTCCTCCCCAACAGGAAATGCAAGAGGATTCACCCAGCAGAGTTGCATATAGCTCCTCCCCTCTACGTCAGTCCCAGTCATTCTCTTGCACCCAACGACTAGATAGGATGTGTGAGAGGACTATGGTGATTATACTTAGTTTTTATGACTTCAATCAAAAGTTTGTTATTTTACAATAGCACCGGAGCGTGTTATTACTTCTCTGGCAGAGTTTGAGGAAGAATCTACCAGAGTTTTTTACTATGATTTTAACCGGAGTAGTTAAGATCATATTGCTGTTCTCGGCCATCTGAGGGAGGTAAAAGCTTCAGATCAGGGGACAGCGGGCAGATGAATCTGCATTGAGGTATGTAGCAGTTTTTATTTTCTGAATGGAATTGATGAGAAAATCCTGCCATACCGTGATAATGACATGTATGTATACACTTCAGTATTCTGGGGATGGTATTTCACCGGAACTACTCTGTTAAAAGTCACTAATCCTTTTAATAAGTATTTATCATGTTAAACGTTTTTGCTGGAATGTAGAATCGTTTACATTGCTGAGGTACTGAGTGAATAAATATTTGGGCATTATTTTCCACTTGGCAGTTGTTTGCTTTTAATTGTGACAGTTTCGTTTCTCTTCACTGCTGTGTGTGAGAGGGAGGGGCCGTTTTTGGCGCTCTTTGCTACGCATCAAAAATTTCCAGTCAGCTACTCTCATATTTCCTGCATGATCCGGTTCATTTCTGACAGATCTCAGGGGTCTTCAAACTTCTTTGGAGGGAGGTATATTCTCTCAGCAGAGCTGTGAGAATTTTATATTGACTGTGAATAAAAACGTTGCTCTGTGTTTTTATGTTAAATTTAATTATTGTTATTTTACTAATGGGAACAAACCTTTGCTAAAAGTTGTGTTGTTTTAAAGTTTGATGCTATAACTATTTTTCAGTTCATTATCTCAAATGTCATTTAATCGTTTAGTACCTCTTTGAGGCACAGTACGTTTTTTTGCTAAAAAAGATTATAACCAAGTTGCAAGTTTATTGCTAGTGTGTTAAACATGTCTGACTCAGAGGAAGATATCTGTGTCATTTGTTCCAATGCCAAGGTGGAGCCCAATAGAAATTTATGTACTAACTGTATTGATGCTACGTTAAATAAAAGTCAATCTGTACAATGTGAACAAATTTCACCAAACAGCGAGGGGAGAGTTATGCCGACTAACTCGCCTCACGCGGCAGTACCTGCATCTCCCGCCCGGGAGGTGCGTGATATTATGGCGCCTAGTACATCTGGGCGGCCATTACAGATAACATTACAAGATATGGCTACTGTTATGACTGAAGTTTTGTCTAAATTACCAGAACTAAGAGGCAAGCGTGATCACTCTGGGGTGAGAACAGAGTGCGCTGACAATACTAGGGCCATGTCTGATACTGCGTCACAGCTTGCAGAGCATGAGGACGGAGAGCTTCATTCTGTGGGTGACGGTTCTGATCCAAACAGATTGGATTCAGATATTTCAAATTTTAAATTTAAATTGGAGAACCTCCGTGTATTACTAGGGGAGGTCTTAGCAGCTCTCAATGATTGTAACACCGTTGCAATACCAGAGAAACTGTGTAGGTTGGATAAATACTTTGCGGTACCGGCGAGTACTGACGTTTTTCCTATACCTAAGAGACTAACTGAAATTGTTACTAAGGAGTGGGATAGACCCGGTGTGCCGTTCTCACCCCCTCCAATATTTAGAAAGATGTTTCCAATAGACGCCACCACTCGGGACTTATGGCAAACGGTCCCTAAGGTGGAGGGAGCAGTTTCTACTTTAGCTAAGCGTACCACTATCCCGGTGGAGGATAGCTGTGCTTTTTCAGATCCAATGGATAAAAAATTAGAGGGTTACCTTAAGAAAATGTTTGTTCAACAAGGTTTTATATTGCAACCCCTTGCATGTATCGCACCGATTACGGCTGCGGCAGCATTTTGGATTGAGTCTCTGGAAGAGAACCTTAGTTCATCTACGCTAGACGACATTACGGACAGGCTTAGAGTCCTTAAACTAGCTAATTCATTCATTTCGGAGGCCGTAGTACATTTAACCAAACTTACGGCTAAGAACTCAGGATTCGCCATACAGGCACGTAGGGCGCTGTGGCTAAAATCCTGGTCAGCTGATGTTACTTCTAAGTCCAAATTACTTAATATACCTTTCAAAGGGCAGTCCTTATTTGGGCCCGGTTTGAAAGAAATTATCGCTGACATTACAGGAGGTAAGGGCCACGCCCTACCTCAAGACAAAGCCAAAGCTAAGGCTAGACAGTCTAATTTTCGTCCCTTTCGGAATTTCAAAACAGGAGCAGCATCAACCTCCACTGCACCAAAACAGGAAGGAGCTGTTGCTCGTTACAGGCAAGGCTGGAAGCCTAACCAGTCCTGGAACAAGGGCAAACAGGCCAGGAAACCTGCTGCTGCCCCAAAGACAGCATGAACCGAGAGCCCCCGATCCGGGACCGGATCTAGTGGGGGGCAGACTTTCTCTCTTCGCCCAGGCCTGGGCAAGAGATGTTCAGGATCCCTGGGCGCTAGAGATCATATCTCAGGGATACCTTCTAGACTTCAAATTATCTCCCCCAAGAGGGAGATTTCATCTGTCAAGGTTGTCAACAAACCAGATAAAGAAAGAAGCGTTTCTACGCTGTGTACAAGATCTGTTATTAATGGGAGTGATCCATCCGGTTCCGCGGTCGGAACAAGGACAAGGGTTCTACTCAAACCTGTTTGTGGTTCCCAAAAAAGAGGGAACTTTCAGGCCAATCTTAGATTTAAAGATTCTAAACAAATTCCTAAGAGTTCCATCGTTCAAAATGGAAACTATTCGGACAATCTTACCCATGATCCAAAAGGGTCAGTACATGACCACAGTGGATTTAAAAGATGCTTACCTTCACATACCGATTCACAAAGATCATCACCGGTATCTACGGTTTGCCTTCCTAGACAGGCACTACCAGTTTGTAGCTCTTCCATTCGGTTTGGCTACGGCTCCAAGAATCTTCACAAAGGTTCTGGGTGCCCTTCTGGCGGTACTAAGACCGCGAGGGATTTCGGTAGCTCCGTACCTAGACGACATTCTAATACAAGCTTCAAGCTTTCAAACTGCCAAGTCTCATACAGAGTTAGTTCTGGCATTTCTAAGGTCGCATGGATGGAAAGTGAACGAAAAGAAGAGTTCTCTTTTTCCTCTCACAAGAGTTCCATTCTTGGGGACTCTTATAGATTCTGTAGAAATGAAGATTTACCTGACAGAAGACAGGTTAACAAAGCTTCAAAATGCATGCCGTGTCCTTCATTCCATTCAACACCCGTCAGTAGCTCAATGCATGGAGGTGATCGGCTTAATGGTAGCGGCAATGGACATAGTACCTTTTGCACGCCTACACCTCAGACCGCTGCAATTGTGCATGCTAAGTCAGTGGAATGGGGATTACTCAGATTTGTCCCCTACTCTGAATCTGAATCAAGAGACCAGAAATTCTCTTCTATGGTGGCTTTATCGGCCACACCTGTCCAGGGGGATGCCATTCAGCAGGCCAGACTGGACAATTGTAACAACAGACGCCAGCCTACTAGGTTGGGGCGCTGTCTGGAATTCTCTGAAGGCTCAGGGATTATGGAATCAGGAGGAGAGTCTCCTTCCAATAAACATTCTGGAATTGAGAGCAGTTCTCAATGCCCTTCTGGCTTGGCCCCAATTAACAACTCGGGGGTTCATCAGGTTTCAGTCGGACAATATCACGACTGTAGCTTACATCAACCATCAGGGAGGGACAAGAAGCTCCCTAGCAATGATGGAAGTATCAAAGATAATTCGCTGGGCAGAGTCTCACTCTTGCCACCTGTCAACAATCCACATCCCGGGAGTGGAGAACTGGGAGGCGGATTTCTTGAGTCGCCAGACTTTTCATCCGGGGGAGTGGGAACTTCATCCGGAGGTCTTTGCCCAAATACTTCGACGTTGGGGCAAACCAGAGATAGATCTCATGGCGTCTCGCCAGAACGCCAAACTTCCTCACTACGGGTCCAGATCCAGGGATCCGGGAGCGGTTCTGATAGATGCTTTGACAGCACCTTGGAACTTCGGGATGGCTTATGTGTTTCCACCCTTCCCGCTGCTTCCTCGATTGATTGCCAAAATCAAACAGGAGAGAGCATCAGTGATTCTAATAGCACCTGCATGGCCACGCAGGACTTGGTATGCAGATCTAGTGGACATGTCATCCTGTCCGCCTTGGTCTCTACCTCTAAGACAGGACCTTCTGATACAGGGTCCATTCAAACATCAAAATCTAACTTCTCTGAAGCTGACTGCTTGGAAATTGAACGCTTGATTTTATCAAAACGTGGTTTTTCTGAGTCGGTTATTGATACCCTGATACAGGCTAGGAAGCCTGTTACCAGAAAGATTTACCATAAAATATGGCGTAAATACCTATACTGGTGCGAATCCAAACGTTACTCCTGGAGTAAGGTTAGGATCCCTAGGATATTGTCCTTTCTACAAGAAGGCTTAGAAAAGGGTTTATCAGCTAGTTCATTAAAGGGACAGATTTCAGCTCTGTCCATCTTGTTACACAGGCGTCTGTCAGAAAATCCAGACGTCCAGGCCTTTTGTCAGGCTTTAGCTAGGATCAAGCCTGTGTTTAAAGCTGTTGCTCCGCCATGGAGTTTAAACTTAGTTCTTAACGTTTTACAGGGTGTTCCGTTTGAACCCCTTCATTCCATTGATATAAAATTGTTATCTTGGAAAGTTCTGTTTTTAATGGCTATTTCCTCGGCTCGAAGAGTCTCTGAGTTATCAGCATTACATTGTGATTCTCCTTATCTGATTTTTCACTCAGACAAGGTAGTTCTGCGTACTAAACCTGGGTTCTTACCTAAGGTAGTCACTAACAGGAATATCAATCAAGAGATTGTTGTTCCATCCTTGTGTCCAAATCCTTCTTCAAAGAAGGAACGTCTTCTACACAATCTGGATGTAGTTCGTGCCCTCAAGTTCTACTTGCAGGCAACTAAAGATTTTCGCCAAACTTCTTCCCTGTTTGTCGTTTATTCTGGACAGAGGAGAGGTCAAAAAGCTTCTGCTACCTCTCTCTCTTTTTGGCTTCGTAGCATAATACGTTTAGCCTATGAGACTGCTGGACAGCAGCCTCCTGAAAGAATTACAGCTCACTCCACTAGAGCTGTGGCTTCCACTTGGGCCTTTAAGAATGAGGCCTCTGTTGAACAGATTTGCAAGGCTGCAACTTGGTCTTCGCTTCATACTTTTTCCAAATTTTACAAATTTGACACTTTTGCTTCTTCGGAGGCTATTTTTGGGAGAAAGGTTCTTCAGGCAGTGGTTCCTTCTGTATAATGAGCCTGCCTATCCCTCCCGTCATCCGTGTACTTTTGCTTTGGTATTGGTATCCCAGAAGTAATGATGACCCGTGGACTGATCACACATAACAGAAGAAAACATAATTTATGCTTACCTGATAAATTCCTTTCTTCTGTTGTGTGATCAGTCCACGGCCCGCCCTGTTTTTAAGGCAGGTAAATATCTTTTAAATTATACTCCAGTCACCACTTCACCCTTGGTTACTCCTTTCTCGTTGATTCTTGGTCGAATGACTGGGACTGACGTAGAGGGGAGGAGCTATATGCAACTCTGCTGGGTGAATCCTCTTGCATTTCCTGTTGGGGAGGAGTTATATCCCAGAAGTAATGATGACCCGTGGACTGATCACACAACAGAAGAAAGGAATTTATCAGGTAAGCATAAATTATGTTTTTTTCCCCTGAGGACGCTAATACTCCTGTTCTTCTCAATTCAAACAGATGCATGTTATGTAATGAGACCACAATTATGTTTAGTTTGTCTTGGATCTGTCTTGTTCTAAACGGCCTAAGACTACTGCATTAACCCCTGCAACTCAGGTTAACCCTTCAGAGCCTTCTACATCTCAGGATTCTCTTAACCCTTATATGCCGACACTTTTTCCTCAGTCCTTTCCTCCTGACATTTCACATGCACCCTGTGGCTATGCTAATTCTTCTGGGCTTGTATGTCTCCCCATAGATTTTGCTGCAATGCAGCAGTTGGCTGTGTGCTTTCCCTGATTCCAGGAAAAGGAAGAGAAATGTGAAACATGTTTCCTCTGACATGGCAAACAGTAATGCACTGGAGGCTACTCTGGTTAGTTATTCTCACCATTCTGATGACGACATTTCCTCTGTGACTTCTGAGGGGGAACTTTTTCCTCCATTGAAAAGGTTGCAGAACCAGAGGAGGTTAACTTTAGGTTCAGATTTGTATAATCTGAATTAATATATGCAGTTTGAAATTAAAACAGCGTGTGAGGAGGAAGTGTGCTGAAAGAGGGGAGTATATTGCTAAGACATCGGATCCATACCGCAGAGCTTTATCCGCAGGTGCTGCAGCTTACACACTGATTCTTTGTTCAAGGAAGTATATACTCTTGTTGTTCCCGAGACTAAGCCATCTGAGGAACAAAAGATTCCTAAGTTGGAAATGTTTAACAAACCAGAACTAGAGCTCCAGAGGTTTTTCCAGTCCCTGCTCGAATAGCGGATATTATTGCCAAAGAATGTGAAAAGCCGGGTATTCCCTATTCTCCTTCTCCTAATTTTAAGAAGATGTTTCTGGTTCCAGACTCTCATCTGGAGTTATGGAGTATGATACCTAAGGTGGACAGCGCAATATCCACTCTGGCTAAATGAACCAATATTCCCTTAGAGGATATCACTTCTTTCAGGGACCCCATGTATAGGAATATGGAGGGGTACCTGAGAAGGATGTTTAATCAACTGGGTCTTTTCAACCCGCGACAGGAATCGCAGCAGTTGCTGTAGCTGCTACCTTCTGGTGTAACTCTTTATCAGACATGATTCAAGTGTAAACTCCGTTAGAGGATATTCAGTATTGGATTAAGGTCTTTTAGATGGCCAATTCCTTTTGCGATGTCATAATGCAGGTCATCTGTCTAAGTACTAAATCTTCTGGTTTTGCAGTACTGGTCAGGAGAGCTCTCTGGTTGAAGTCCTGGTCTGCCGACATGGTCTCCAAGTCTAGACCTCTTTCCTTGGCTTTTAAGGGTTTTACCATAATTGGCCCAGTTTTAGACTCGATAATATCTACGGTAACGGGGGGGGGGGTGCTTTTCTTCTCCAGGATAAGAAATCCAAGGATCGGGAATCTGACAATTTTCATCCTTTTTGTACCACTAAGGGATCTCCAGCCTCCTTAAAGACAGACCAACCTGTAAACCAAATCAGTCTTGGAACAAGAACAAGCAGTCCAAGATGTCTACCACTGACAACAAGTCAACATGAAGGGTCGGCCCCCTATCAGATCTCGTAGGGGGCAGGCTGTCTTTATTTCAGGTCGTTTGGTTTTGGGACATACAGGATCCTTGGGTTCTGGAAGTGATCTCCAGAGATACAAAATAGGTTTTCGATTTCACCCTCCAAGGGGCTGGTTTCTTCTGTCCAGGCTGTCATCAAGGCCAGAGAAAATAGAATCCTTCTTGAATTGCGTAAAGGATCTCTCATCCATGGGAGTGATTGTTCTAGTTCCCTTTCGGGAAAGGGGAAAGGGATTTTCAAATTTGTTCATAGTTCCCTAAAAAGAGGGAATGTTTCATCCCATTCTGGATTTGAAGTGCCTCAACAAATTTCTGAGAGGTCCTTCCTTCAAAATGGAAACTATCAGGTCCATCCTTCTGTTAATTTAGAAGGGTCAATTTATGACCCCTATAGACTTGAAGGATGCATATCTACATATTCCAATCCACAAGGATCATCATCAGTTCCTTCGATTTTCCTTCCTCGATAATCACTATCAGTTCATAGCTCTTCCTTTTGAATTAGCTACTGATCCAAGGATTTTTACAAAGGTGTTGGGAGTTTTTCTGGCTGTGACCAGATCTCAAGGAATTGCAGTAGCGCCATACTTTGACGATATCTTAGTTCAAGCGCCCTCTTTTCATTTAGCAAATTCTCACACAGAGAAACTTTTGTGGCTTCTTCGGACCTTCGGTTGGAGGATAAATCTGAGCAAGAGCTCTCTTCTTCCCAGTACAAGAGTGTTTTTCCTAGGAACTATAATAGATTCAGTATCCATGAAAATCTTTTTGACAGTTAAACGTTGAGCCAAACTCCAATCTTCTTGCCATTTGTTACAATCCACTCCTTGGCCCTCTGTGACTCAATCTATGGAAGTGGTGGCCCTCATGGTAGCAGCAACGGACATTATTCCTTTTACACGCTTCCATCTGAGACCTCACATACAACTATGTTTGCTCATTTAGTGGAACGGCAACCACTTCGACCTGTCTCAGTCAATCAGTCTGGATCAGACACAAGAGATTCCCTTTCCTGGTGGCTTTCTCAGGATCATCTTGCTTTCTGAGACCAGCCTGGGAGATTTTGACTACAGATGCCAGTTTAATAGGTTGGAAAGCTGTGCGTGGTCCCCTTAGGGCTCAGGGAACCTGGTTGCCAGAAGAGTCTTGCCTGCCTATCAACATTCTGGAATTGAGGGCCATCTTCAATGCTCTGATGGCATGGCTTCAACGTTGTTCTTTCCGCTTTATCATATTCTATTCAGACAACATCACAACAGTGCCTTTTATAAATCACCAGGGAGAGACTCGAAGCTCCCTGGCTATGAGAGAAGTCTCTCATATACTTCAGTGGGCAGAGTCTGGCAACTGTCACATTTTTGCCATTCATATTCCAGTCTTGGACATTTGGGAAGTGGACTTCCTGAGCGGACAAGCTCTGCACCCTAGGGATTGGTCTCTACATCAGAAGGTATTCTCTGAGATAACCCTCCGATGGGGGGTCCTGGAGTTAGACCTTATGGCCCCTCGTCTCAATGCCAAACTGCCCAGATACAGGTCGAGATCCAGGTACCCTCACACAGAGTTGGTGGACGCGTTAATGGTTCCGTGGAACTTCAATCTTATTTATCTTTTTCCTCCGATTGCTCTCCTTCCTTGAGTTATTGCACGCATCAAACAGGAGCATGTCTCCGTAATCCTGATGCCGCCGGCATAGCCATGCAGAATGTGGTTTGCAGATCTGGTGAAAATGTCATCTACTCCTCCCCGGAGGTTACCTCAGAAAGCATACCTTCTTCATTGTGGTCCCTTTTTCTATCAAAATCTAGATTCTCTGAAGCTGACTGTGAGGAGATTGAATGCCTAGTGCTTTCCAAGAGAGGATTTGCTGATAGGGTTATTGACACTTTAATTCATGCTTGTAAACCTGTATCTACCACAAGGTGTGGCAAACCTATTTATCTTGGTGTGATGAACAAGGTTTTCCTTGGCACAAGGTGAAGGTTCCTCATATTCTTTTGTTTCTCCAAGAGGAATTGGAGAAAGGCCTATCCCTTTAGGGACAGATTTCTGCCCTTTCTGTTTTGCTTCATAAGAGGTTGGCTAGGATGCCAGATGTTCAGTCCTTTGTTCAGGCTATTGGGAGAATTAGGCCTATATTCAAATCTGTTGCTCCGCCTTGGAGCCTTAATCTTATTCTTCAAGTTCTTCAACAGGCTCTGTTTGAGCTTCTCTGCCTTAAACTTTTTTCATGGAAAGTTTTTTTGTTAGCTATGTCTTCTTCTCGTAGAGTCTCTGAGTTATCTGCTTTACAGTGGGATCTGCCTTATCTTATTTTTCATGCGAACAAGTCTGTTCTGAGTACTAAGTTGGGATTTTTACATAAGGTTGTCTCTTCAATTGTGGTGCCATCTTTTTGTCTCAATCCTTTTTGCAGGAAGGAGCATTTGTTACACAATTTGGACATAGTTAGAACCTTAACGTTCCACCTTCATGATTCCAAGGAATTTCGACAGTCTTCTTCCATGTTCATTATGTACACTGGTAAGCACAGGGGTCAGAAAGCCACTGTGAGTTCCCTTTCATTTTAGCTGAAATTTTTAATTCATATGGCCTATGTAGAGGCAGAACAACAGTCTTCTCCTAGAATCATGGCACATTCTACCCGTGCAGTGTCTTTGTCTTGGACCTTCAAGAATGAGGCTTCAGTGGAACAGATCTTTAAAGCGGCTACTTGTCCCTCCCTATTTGTTCTGTGTCCTCTTCAGCTTGGGTATTGGTTTCCTATAGGTAATGAATGAATTTGTGGACTCTCACTGCCATTAGTAAGAAAACTAAACTTATGCTTACCTGATAAATTATTTTCTTTCTTGGCAGTCCGAGTCCATGGACCCACCCTGATATTCATGTAACGGCTGCGGTTTTCCGTTTCTTCCAACACCTCTATACTACTTGTGTCTCTCTTCACTTTTCCTTATCCTCGGCTTGAATTATTAAGAGGGTAGAGGAAGTGGGAGGGATACTTAATGCTTTGACTAAGGTGTCTTTGCCTCTTCCTGGTGGCGAGGTGTAGAATTCCCATAGGCAATGGAGCACTAGGAATAGAGATACCCACATATCATATAGTTTGTGTTTTTGGGTGATCCCAAAGGAACTACAGCAATCTCAGGGTGCCAATTGGATAACCCTGGACCCCCAGGTGTTACAGTCCAAAAAGCACCCACAATGCGTGGCTGGGGGTTGGAGCGATAGCATGGCAAAGGTACCCGGGAGCAGTCCATGATGATGCCGTAAAACCCCAGGTTTGTAAGTGAGCTCCCTCTCAGTAATCACCCCAGCTCATGCCACATCACAGGTACAATAAGCCCCTAAAAGAGCAGCGGGCTTCCAAAGCGACTCTGGTTAATGTTCATCGGTTATCCCTGCTGATCCCAGCCGGCACACAGTTCCATGAGATTCCAGCTGGGACCAGGTCAGGTGTGGAAGGGTGAAGCGGGGTAAAACAGTCCAGAAACACAAAAGGGTTAGTAATTAGGCTCTTCCAAGGGAACGTCTAGCAACTGTAATAGCTACGGAAAATATTATTTGACATCTTAAAAATATGTAAAACAACAGTCAAAATTACAAACAGCACTATACCTGGTGCCAGTGATATAGGGGCAACTGCAAACACCCCTCAAGTCACAAAAAAGCACCCAATCTTAAGAATAATATTTGTCTTTTATTCCAGCATCATGGCAAAAAACAGCAACCAGCAACATTTTGGTTCTTAAGACTGGGTGCTGTGGAACTTTTTTTAATATATAGGTAAATAGTGAATTAGTCTATAAATCTATTTTATAAACAAGATAAACATATTTTAATAATTCTGTCATTAGCTAGTTAAATATATTATGTGATAAATGGTACAATGATAAATAGGCTTATAAACGTTTTTTATGCTGGGGTTTGCTATTTAAATGTTTAAAATAGACTAAACAGATTATATTTTAAACACATTTAGTAAAACTAAGCTATTAGCTGATTTACAAAAAAAATGTGTTTTTTCTTAATTGCTATATAGCTTTTAGTTGTTTTTTTGCTAGTAATAGGATAGTGGTCTGTTAGAAATTTTGTATAAGCGATTCTTATGGGTTTTGCTACACCTGTACAATATTTGATTCTGAAATTTGAAAATATATTTGTTACATGATATTTTTAATGTTTGCTATAAAATAAATAAAAAAATATTGCTTAATGTCTGATAAACCGCCCTTAAGCCTTAGCACGAAGCTGGGGAAAAGTGTAGTGATCATAGCCTGTCCCTTACTCTTGTAGTATACATTCAGAACAGTTAAAATGCCCTCAAAATATAACTAACATTAATCCCATTATATTTCTTATCAACAGGGGAATTTAAAAACTGCAGTAATCCTAGTCATGGTGAAAGTACATATACTTGTTTCAATCTTCTTCAAAACCAAAGAAGCCACGTGGGAAATGTATGTTCTGAATATGGCAAATGTTTTTCCAGGAAATCAAATCTTTTAAGAGAGCAGAAATTTCATACAGGAGATATAGCATTTTCATGTTCTGAATGTGGGAAATGTTTTTCTCATAAATCAAATCTTATTAAGCATCAAACAATTCATACAGGAGAGAAATCCTTTTCATGTTCTGAATGTGGGAAATGTTTTGCTCGGAAATCAACTCTTATTAACCATCAGAAAATTCATACAGGAGAGAAAACATTTTCATGTTCTGAATGTGGGAAATGTTTTGCTCGAAAATCAAGTCTTATTGAGCATCAGAAAGTTCATACAGGAGAGAAAGCATTTCCATGTTCTGAATGTGGGAAATTATTTGCTCAGAAATCAAAGCTTATTAGACATCAGAAAGTTCATACAGGAGAGAAAGCATTTTCATGTTATAAATGTGGGAAATGTTTTGCTCAGAAATCAACTCTTATAAAGCATCAGAAAATTTATACAGGAGAGAAAGCATTTTCTTGTTCTGAATGTGGGAAATGTTTTGCTCACAAATCAAATCTTATTACACACCAGACAATTCATACAGGAGAGAAAGCATTTTCATGTTCTGAATGTGGGAAATGTTTTGCTCGGAAATCAAGTCTTATTGAGCATCATAAAGTTCATACAGGAGAGAAAGCATTTCCATGCTCTGAATGTGGGAAATGTTTTTCTAAGAAAGCACATTTTATTAGACATCAGAAAATTCATACAGGAGAGAAAGCATTTTCATGTTCTGAATGTGGGAAATGTTTTGCTCGGATATCACATCTTTTTAGGCATCAGAAAATGCATACAGGAGAGAAAGCAGTTTCATGTTCTGAATGTGGGAAATGTTTTTCTTGTAAATCAAATCTTATAAAACATCAGAAAATTCACACAGGAGAGAAAGCAGTATCATGTTCTGTATGTGGAAAATGTTTGGTTCGGAAATCATCTCTTTTTAAGCATCAGAAAATTCATACAGACGAGAAAACATTTTCATGTTCTGAATGTGGGAAATGTTTTGCTTGGAAATCAAATTTTGTTGCTCATCAGAAAATTCATACAAAAAAATAAACTCTTATTAGGCATCAGAAAAGCCATATTAAATTAAATAAAGTCAGGGAAATCAGTTAAAGTACATAAAACAAGTTGAGATAGATACAAAATATAATATGTACTTTAATTTCTTTACCTGCAAATTTATACTGCAGTGCCTCCCCATTAACCCTTTCTTTTTAGTTTCTGAATTGTAAAGCTCTAACTCCCCCCCTCACATTTCCTTCTATGGCTGTATCTATATCTATTGCTGTTTTAGTAGAATGCAAAAATGCATTAGGATTATCTGCTAGAGCATGCATAGAAGCTGTGAAATACAATGCCTGTGTCTAAACACTGATAAGGGTCGGTGGAGATACTGCTCCAGACAGCATGGTTTTGTAACTAATTTGGCTAATTTTTGAAAATTATTTTAAAATACTTGCCAGCAATTTTTAAACAATTATTGTTATGCAAACTATATTTACTTAATTAGCCCTTTTAGGATATGCACAGATCTCAACATGTTTTATGGCACTTTTATCTCCCAAAAGGATACTAAACTCAATTGTTTTATTTCATGATTCATATAGAGCAGCGGTTCCCAACCTGTGGTACGCGTACCCCTGGGGGTACTTGGTGGACCGATTGGGGGTGCCCAAAAATATTGTTAGTAATGGCGGAAGATGCGGGGGGAGGATCGGGGGGGGCACTCAGTGGGTTATCAACTAATAACCATCGAGGAACTGTGGAAGGAAGGTGCGCTCAGCCGGAAAGTGACAAGTGAAGTCCTGGCCTGGCATATAGGCAGAGGGGAGCCCCTGCACCTGAAATATGTGGACCGGGTGTGGATGACTCCGGTCCACATATTAATGATCACCCTGTGCCACCTGACAGCTTAGCCTCCTGCTCCACCCACTCCGTGCCATGCATAAAATTTTGACTGCGCAGTTAGAAGCGGCACTGCAGCAGCATAACTGCATGGACACGTGTGGTAGAGCCGTGGAGGTTGCGAGTCACCCAGGCGAGGCGGGTCTGCATCCCCAAATAAGTTATAGTCAGTGCCAGTAAGTAAAGTACTGTTGCTAGTGCTTGCTTGATTCAGATTGCTTCCCTTCCAACTAAAAACATCCATAGTGGCTGGGTGGTTAATATTGATCTGATCTCACAAATTTAAATATTTATTTTTATGATCATTACACTTTGACCCCCCCGGGCCATGTTTAGTGGCAACCAGGCAGCTACCAGTGGTGCCAGCCACTCAGCAGGGCTCCTCCTGAGAATGAGCTTTAATCCTGTTGATACACATACAGTCGTATGCCATTCAGGTATAGCTTACCTCCCCTATAAAAATAGCGCTTCCTTTATTTGAGGGATGTGTGGGGGTAATGTAGAGAGGGGGTACTCATAAATGAAAAGCCTAATCAAGGGGTACGGGAGAGAAAAAAGGTTGGGAACCGCTGATATAGAGCATGCGATTTTAAGCAACTTTCTAATTTACTCCCATTATCAATTTCTCTTCATTCTCTTGGTATCTATGTATGAAAAAGAAGGAATCAATACTAAGGAGCTGGCCCATTTTTGGTTAAGCACCCTGGATAGCGCTTGCTGATTGGTGGGTACATTTAGCATCCAATCAGCAAGTACAACCCAGCTGCTGAACCAAAAATGGGACGGCTCCTAAGTTTACATTCTTGTTTTTCAAATAATGATAGCAAGAGAAGAAAAAAAATTGATAATAAACATAAATTAGAATGTTGCTTAAAATTGCATTCTCTATCTGAATCATGAAAGAAAAAATTTGGGTTTAGTATCCCTTTAAGCGCATAAGTCAGCATGTAGTCATTATTTACACATTGTTTGGAGTACTAATAATTAATACACGTGGTCCTGTGGGGAATGCATATTTAGAGCTGTTTGAGGTCTTCTCTGCATCTCAAGTGCTTACAAGGTGACCCAGTGTCTTTATCATCCCTGGGGGGAATCCGAGATCCTATAGAGGTTTCAATATTAATATACTTTACAAAGCGCCAACATTTTACACAGTGCGGTCCATGAGTACAATTGATATACATGAAACAATCATACAATACTTATAAGAGACTAGAAAAAACCTGACAAACAATTTAGGACCATATTCCCATGGGAACTTACAATCTAGATGGGTAGGAGCATGAGAAACAGGAGGTGAGGGCGTCAATAGTGAGAATGATGTTAATACAGTGTTAGATGAGGAGAATTATTAGGTAAGTAAAATTAATTTGTAGGGATGTGCATTCGGATCCTAAAATGAATTTTACTTACCTAATAATAATGCGGAGGCAAGATTTATTCTTGTGAAAGATCACGTTCAGAGCAAGATTTCCAACAGACACGCTCATCAGTGTGGGCGTATTTTTGCAAGTGGCGCATTTGCTGAGAGTGCCAGGACTGTAACTGGCGGTGTAGGGTTTTGCGCAGTTGGAGAGGAGCAAGAGTATTCTTATAGTGGGCTGTAGCAAGATTAAGGCAGGTTGTAGTAAAAGTGTAAGGGAGGAAATAATGAATATGTTTTTTCTACAGGTGCAGGGACGAGATGGAGAAGTGGGTTTAGCCAATAGATTAACATTATAGGTGAGCAAGTGGAGTTAGATGAGGACAATTATTAGGTAAGTAAAATTAATTTGTAGGGATGTGCATTCAGGTTCTAATGAAGGATCTGAATGCACATGCCTACAAATTATTTTTACTTACCTAATAATAATGCAGAGGACAGATTTATTTTTGTGAAAGATCACCACACTAAAATCTGTGCAAATCCAGATTTTAGTGTGGTGATCTTTCAAAAGAATAAATCCGGCTCCAAAAAGAGCCCAATCCTACGAACCGCCTCCTACTTCTGCATTGAGATCCTAACAAAGGATCCGAATGCACATACATATTTATTTGTTACTGAGTTGGGTGGTAGGCTTCCCTGTAAAAAAATATATTTAGGGAGCGTTTAAAAGAAGTCAGATTAGGAGAATGTCTGACTGCGCAATAAAGTGCATTCCAGTGGGTTGATGCTTCATAAAAGAAGTCCTGCACTTTAGCATGGGAAGATTAAATGATAGAAAATGCATGAAGCAGGTCATTGTTGGATCTTAGGGGGAGGCTGGAGTATATTTGTTGATTAGTGAGGACAGGTAATGGGGAGTGGCATTGCTAAGTCAAGTCGGGAAATTACAAGGGAGTGGATTAGTTGCTATGTCTGTTCTCAGAAATGTAGGTGGTTGCGGCAGGATGAAAAGATCAATTGGTAATTACTGTGTGGAGAGGCTTTTCCGGTGGGAGGTGCTGTTTGCTGTAGCACGCTGAACTCGGCGTGGTGTCTTGAGCACGATACACAGACAGCCTTATTCATCTCCTCCATGCGGCCAATCTCCCGCTGTTGGTGCAGTCTAGCACCCTAGGGAGCAGGGCAGATTCGAACAGGCCCCGGCAGGAAAAAATCCTCCAGTGACCCTATCTTCGGCTCATGGTCAGAGCCACAATTTCACTACCCTGTTAAGAACGCTTTCATTACCTATACTTGGACTTGCTACTTACCTTTACAAAGCAGAGATCCAGGCGGCAATAACAGGTAGCCGGCAGGGTGTACAGGTGCTTGGTGGCGCTGCGGTGCGCGAGGAGCAGCCTGGATTCCCGGGATGAAGATTGGCTAAGAGGAAGGAGTATGCCCGTTGAGGGGTAGATGTGCCTCCTAGGGCAATTCGTATGGCCAGAAATATCCCAGGACTACACAGGATCACAGCACCCGGCACCCGATAAATAGATCCACAGCAGCTGAAGTTCGCGGGCCAGTCCGGCATCAGTATCCAGGTCGAGCCCCCCTCCTCTTATCCAATAAGAAAGTAGAGGTGTGTAAAGGCTGGGTATTCTCGCTCCGGAGAGCGGACGGAGCAAGCATAAGAGTTGTGCAGATTTGAGGAGCCTTACAGGAGCCTGTTTGGGTCGATAGGAGAACGGCTACCCCGATTACTACAGACACAATCTGGTCTGAAGGGAATAAGAGAAGAAGCAAGCAAGGTATGTAGGGCACCTACAAATGCCGTTGGGATAAGAGTTTGTTGTCTTGCTGCTTTGAAACAAACTCAAAGTATTGCCTTCGTTCGAAGAAAAATAAACACAAGAACTTTTGCCTCTCTATGCTTCTAATCACCGTTGCTGATGTTAAGGGGATTCCCCCTCCTTGGTAGCTGTGGAAGGAATTGGAAGCCGACCAGCCAGGCCCTTGTCGGGTTTTTTTTTCTCCCACTGCAGCAGTAACCGCTCTCGAAGCGACCGGTGAAGGCAAGGTACTGTTGTGTTTGTGTTCCTTATCATTCTGTATCGCCATCCAAATGTGAAGGGAGGCTACTCCGATATCTCTGGTTTTAAGTTGTCAAGAGACTACCAGGACATTTGTCAAGAAAAGACAGTTCTCTACATTCATATAAAGATCACTTTATTTAGATTAGTTTCTTACAATGTCTCTTTGTCAAAATATCAAGGCAACCTTAACTGCTTGGAATTGTAAAGATTTATCTTTGTAGAAGGTCTTTTTGAGGAATTAATTCTTTAAAGGGACGTTTATTGTGGTTTGTGCCTTTTTTTTTTTTCTGGGA
The DNA here is from genome assembly GCF_027579735.1 of Bombina bombina. Taxonomy (NCBI): domain Eukaryota; kingdom Metazoa; phylum Chordata; class Amphibia; order Anura; family Bombinatoridae; genus Bombina; species Bombina bombina. The sequence continues at coordinate 847,752,065 of NC_069502.1, read as the reverse complement.
TTTTCTTTGTTTAAAGGAAGTATTTGGATTGGGGCTGACGATATACCCCAGCACTGAAATCTCTTGTATAGTTCTATATCAAAATCTACTATACAACTGTTTAAATTAAGTATCTAAGTTTTTGTACACTTCTTTTTTTTTTTTTTCAACCACACTCATATACCTAGGTATACATCCATATACATACACATATACACACTGAGAAGAGGGGGGGAGGGGAAGGAAATGAAAATTTTTTCTCATACACGAATTGTTGTGCCCTGTCGGGAAATATCACATACCTTATAATCACCAATTGTGCTTATTCAAGTCCACGAAAGCTGCAGCTAGCTTTCTTTTTCTCTCACTTACTCACCTTCACCTTTGCTGGTAACTCATTTCCCCGGTGGTCTTTTTTTTTTTTCCCTCTCACGATATTCCCACAATATAAAGTAGTCCACTTTCACTTTCTCACTCTCTCTTTTTTTTTTTTTTTTCTCCTCTCCCCACGACATCTTCACTTCTCACAATATAAAGTAGTTCATTTTCACTTTCACATTCTCACTTCCTTCTTTTTTTTTTTTTTTTCCCACGATATCCCCACTCTTCACAATATAAAGTAGTTCATTTTCACTTTCACACTCTCACTTCCTCTTTTTTTTTTTTTTTTTCCCTACGATATCCTCACTCTTCACAATACAAAGTAGTTCATTTTCACTTTCTCACTGTCTCTTTCTCCCTTTTCTTCCCTTCTCCCCCCTTCCCCTCTCTCTATCCTTTTATGGAAAAATTTGTAACCCAAGCTAAAGCATCTTCGCCTAGGATGCCGCCCAAAGTCAAAGATAAAAAAACTAGACAGGGCGACCCGAGTCTAAATAGCTCAAGTGAGACTCTTTCTAATATAAATGATACGCAGATGTTAATCTCTCATTTAACTGACTTATTCTCTCCACAATTTGAAATAATAAAGGCCGAGCTAGGTACAATTTCATCAGATATTTCTAATCTATCCTCTGAAGTGAAACAATTTTCTAATAGAATGTTAGAGATGGAGAACAGAGTGTCTGAGCTAGAAGATCAAGCTAATGGCCAAACCGATACTATATCCAAACAGAGCTCTAAAATTGCTAATTTACAATTGCGTCTGGACGACCTGGAAGATCGTTCCAGACGAAATAATATTCGAATTATTGGTTTACCTGAGATTCCAGAATTTCAAGATTTATATCAGTTTACATCTTTTACGCTGCCTCAGGCTCTAGGTATTCCACAACAGAGGCTTCCTATTATTATAGAAAGAGCCCATAGAACAGGCATAAAAAAATCCCAGCCTGAGGGATCTCGTTCTAATAGAATGTGTATTTTCAGAATCTTGAACTATCAAGACAAAGTTGAAATGCTTAGATTATTTAAAAAAAGATCTGAACCACTTATATTTGGAAATAACAAAATTCTATTATTTCAAGATTACTCGGCAGAAACCTCTCTAAAAAGAAAGATAATGGCACCATTCTGCTCGCAACTCATTGACAAAGGCTTTAATGCATGGATGGTATATCCAGCCAGTATAATTGTTGAACAGGATGGTGCAAGGAAAATCTTTCGAGAGAAAGGAGAGATTAAAAAATTTTTAAATGAACAATAACATATTATTTACTTATTTCACACTGTTTCCTGGTCCCCTATAAATGGAGAGTTTATTAGGGGTTAAAGTTCTCAATCTTCTTTTTTTGAATGTATTATTGAAAAAGAATCAGGCTTTTTTGATTTTTATTTTTATTAGACGTAGGGTTTTTTTTTTTTTTTTTTTTTTTCTTTTTTTTTTTTTCTTTTTTTTTTGGTTTTTTTTTCCTCTCCCTCCCTTTTCCTTCTGTTCTTTCTTCTCCTTCGGGCCCGCAGGGGGAATTTCTATCTGTTGAGCAGTTAAGGCTCAGTAATGGATATTAAATTTCTATCATGGAATGTAGGGGGGATTGTCTCTCCTATGAAACGCAAGTTGATTATTAAATTATTGGCTAAACAAAAACCAGATATTGCTTTTATTCAGGAGACTCACCTCACGGAGCAGGAAGTTGCCAAACTTAAGATACAATGGGTGGGAGAGGTATTTGCTTCTTCTTCAAGCAGGAGAAAATGTGGAGTAGCTATTTTGATTAATAAAGCTCTGGAATATAAGGTTATACAGGTGGAGACAGATACAGCTGCAAATTATTATTGATAAAACTAAATATGTGCTCTGTAATGTCTACGGCCCGAATAAATTTCGCAGAGACTTCTGGGAGAGTGTTAAACTTAAATTATTCCCTTTTATAAAGGAGAACCTTATAATAGCCGGAGATTTTAACTTGGTTATCTGTCCGGAAATTGATAGATTCTCAGGGAAAAATTTTCCTGAGAATAGGAGAAGCTCTAAATACTTCACCAAATTCTGTTATAAATTACACCTTACTGATATTTGGCGATCTCTTAACCCGGACTTAATAGGTTTTACATGTGAATCTAAGGCACATAGGACATTTGCCAGGATAGATTTTTTTTTAATCTCTGAATCACTTTCAATCTGTAAATTGGAGGCTGGAATTGGTGAGATTGTGACCTCGGACCACTCAATTATATCTTTAACTCTGAAATCCCATGATAATAATAAAAATAAAATGCCTAGGGCTTTTTTTTATCCATGTTATCTCTATAATAATCCTAGATATACTCATTGGTTAAAACAGACATGGAAGGACTATAGTACTCGCAATATCTCTTACTTGCACAAGATTGAAACCTTTTGGGAGGCGTCAAAAGCGGTATTACGGGGGGAAATTATGTCATTTCTAGACATCAAAAACAAGAAGCAACGTGCTCGAGATCTACTAATTACTAAGCAGGTCCAAAATGCCTATAAAAAATACCACGGAAATCGATCGACCAAGAATTGGGATAATTATACAGCGTTAAGAAAGGAAAGGGATATATCTGTAGCGCAAAAACATCTAGAAGACGAGACGAAAACTAATCTATATTTCAGAAGCTCTTATGGTAGTTCTGCTAAAAATTTAGCTAGATTAGTTAAAATAAGGAAAAAGAAGAATTTGATTCCTTATATCAGGGAAAACGACAAAAGATATACTAACACAGAAGAGATATGCAAAGTTTTTTTTAAGTACTATACACGATTATATGCTAAACAAAAAAGTAACTCCATTATTCAAACTAATTTTTGGGACAAGGTCATCCTCCCCCAGCTCCAGCAAGAAGACTTAGAATCTTTGAATGCCCCAATTACTTCCGAAGAAATAGTAAAAGCTATTAGTACATCGAAATTGAATAAAGCCGCAGGCCCTGACGGGTTTCCTGCGGAGTACTACAGATGTTTAGTGGCCGAAGTAACTCCAGTCTTAGAGAAACTGTTTAACTGTTATTATATTTCAAATCAACCAATTTCTGCCTGGTTTACAGCGGCAAATATATCATTAATCTTGAAAAAAAAGGGAAGAACCCAGAAGATCCAGCCTCTTATAGACCAATTTCCGTTCTTAACGCGGATTATAAGATCTTAATGTCTATTGTTGCCGCTAGACTTACAGGGTGTTTGGATAAACTTATACATCCCGATCAGGTCGGATTTATGTCCGAACGAAATTCTACCAAAAATATTAGGAGATTAATTACCTTGGTTGATTCTAGTTGGAATTGTGATCAGTCTAAAGGCAGAAATAGGTTAAATGATAAGGCAGTCCTTACTTTGGACGCAGTAAAGGCTTTTGATAGTATAGCCTGGGCCCATCTATTTAAAACCTTAGAGAAATTCGGCTTTGCAGACAAGTTCTTATACTTCATTCAGAAAATCCATTGGAAACCAGAATCTTACTTACTGGTCAATCGGATGCTCTCCCCTAGGATAATATTGGAAAGAGGGACGAGACAGGGTTGTCCTCTCTCGCCCCTTTTGTTCAACATTGCTCTGGAGCCGCTGGCAATCAGACTGAGAGATAGCTTGCCGGGTATACCAGATTTAGACCCAAGCTTAAAAGTGTTACTTTATGCGGACGACATTTTAATATGTCTACAGAACACCAGAGACACAATTCCCAAGGTTGTAAACATACTGGAGGAGTTCAGCTCCTTCGCGGGATATAAGTCTAATTTGGATAAAAGTGAGTTCATGTGGCTAGGCAAGGAGGCGAATCGACAAACTAATTCAATGTTTCGCACAGTGTCTGCAATAAAATACTTGGGTTTGGAGATTCATAAAAATCCCAAATACTGGTACTCCGCCAATATTGATCCACTTCTCCGGAAGATCAAAGAAGATCTTGAGTTATGGAGGGCTCTCCCTTTATCTATTTCTGCTTCTATTAACTTGATCAAAACAATAATTTTTCCGTGGATTCTATATCCTTTGCAAAATCTACCATTAATCCTTACAAATAAAGACTTAAATAGATTGAATTCGTGGCTTTCCAAATTTATTTGGAAAGCCAAAAAACCACGTATATCATTGGAAAAACTGTCTCAAAAATTTGATAATGCAGGGTTAGCCTTCCCGAACATCAGATATTATAATATTGCAACCCTGGCTAAAATAGCTATAGATTGGTTAGCTCAAACAAATAGGGTTACTGCATTTGAACCGGAATCTAGATTGATCCACCCTTGGTCTTTGAAGGCTCTTTTACATTGTCCACTAAAAGAACTGCCACGAGAAGTCTCTTTATTACAATCTTTTAAAAACCCGATAAGTGCATGGCAGAAGTTTTGTGCCATATTGGCACTGAATCCCTTTTTTTCTGAATTCTTACCTATAAGAGCTAACCCGTGCTTTTTGCCAGGAACAGACCAAAAAGTATTTCTGGAATGGCAGGATAGAGGACTGAAGGATATTGTCCAGTTATTGGACGATCAAAGTCAGATTCTCCCATGGGAAACTATTTTTTCAAATTATTCATTAGGTAGAGGGAACCGATTTGCCTATTTTCAGGTCCGCCATTATATCACCTCTCAAAGTTGGTATTCTTCAATTAGGGTTGAGTGGTCCGAGGTCAAAATCTTTATTCAAAAATTTATAGCTGGTGATACTTCAATCTCATTAATTTATGACATAATGCTTGCTAGACAGGGCACTCTGCTGAGTGATAAACGGGTTAATTCATGGATTAATTCTATCCCCACAATTGATCAAGAGATGATTACAGGTAGTTGCAAATTGGTAGCTAAGTACCCTATAGCGGTAAACTGGAAAGAATCTCACATCAAATTAATCAATAAATTTTATCTACCCCCAGCCAGGCTAGCGAAATTCTACCCTCTCAAGAAGGCGGATTGCCCGCGATGCTTTTATAGTGTCGCAGATATTGTTCATATGATATGGAGATGCCCTAAAATAAAACAAGTATGGCAGAAAGTCCAGTACTGGTTTAATAGGCTCTATAATGGGGATTATTCGCTATCTCTGCAAGAGGTTATATGTCTGATAAGGGATCCCATAACAGATTCCAAAAGTCGGATCTTGAATATCATTATACTAATTGTTAGATATAACATCTTTAAGTCCTGGATTGCTAAGAAGCCCCCTAGTTTAGGGATAATTCTTAAAGGGATCCAATCTCAAATTATATACGAATCTTTTCATCTATCTCAAGCCACAGAGAAAAAAATTAAGATATTCTTGACAGATTGGGCACCAATCATTAAAACTTATTCATTGCAAATCCAACAATTGATCTTGTCTCCATTTGTATCTTCCATTAGTTTCGCTGAGTTAGTTCTGCTTCAAGTATTCCCAGGTGCATGGATTAGGAACTTCAGAGATATACCATAAAGTCATGACCTATCTTCCTTTATGACCTATCTTCCTTTATGACCTGTCTTCCCTAAGAGGGAGCCTTGCGGGCTCGGAGGTTGTTAGGGGGTTTTTGTTGTTTTTTTTTTTTTTTTTTTCCTTCTCAGTTTTTTGTTTTTGTTTTGTGTTTTTGTTTTTGTTGTTTTCTGTCTTTTGATGTAAGGAAAATAGAAAAAAACCCAGCTCAAGTGTACAAATATTGCCCTCATTGATATGATTAATCAACTATGATAAAGTATATATATCCTGTATTCTGTTATGTTTTTTTGCTTTACAATGTGCTTTATCTTGCCCTGCGAGGCATAAAAGGTTTGATTTATTTGATTGTACACTGTTCTGGATTCAAAATAAATATATAAAAAAAAAGATCAATTGGATGTGAGGGATGAAGGACAGAGTGGAGTCAAATGTTATTCCAAGGCAGTGGACTTGGGGTGATGATGAGATAGTGATGCCATTGACAGTGATAGAAAATTCAGAAATCCATTTAGAGCTAGAGGGGGGATTAGAAGGAGCTCTGTCTTGGACATGTTAATCTTAAAGTGGTCACTGATGAGAGAAGGACAGAGGGAGAGCGAGCAGGGATGGAAAGGTATATCTGCGTGTCATCAGCATAAAGGTGATATTTAAAGCCATAGCTGTTAAGTTTACCCAGTGATGGAGTACAAATGGAGAAGAGTAGAGGACTCAGGACAGAGGCATGAGGTACTCCAAGTGACAGAAGCATTAAAGAGGAGGGAGTAGCCAGCAAATGACATAGAAAAGGATGGATCCAAGAGAGAGCAGTGTCACAGAGACCAAGAGAGCTGAGAGTATTTAGGAGGAGAAGGGTGGTCAGCTGTGTCAAAGGCAGTAAAGAGCTCAAGTAAGATAAGTATAGAGTAGTGATTGCAACCTTGCTAAGAGCAGTTTCAGTTGAGTTTTGGGTACGGAAGCCAGATTGCAGGGGTCAAGCAAGGAGTTGCAGGAAGTTAGGTGTTTTTTTTTCTAGGAGTTTTGATGTTAGTGGAAGCAGTGATATGGGGCGGTAGTTTGCAGGAGAATTATGGTCAAGGGAGGTTTATGTGAATGTGTGACCTTTGCATGTTTGAAAGCAGATGGCAATGAACTGGTAGAAAGGGATATATTGAAGGTGTAAGGGCTGGTGTGAGGGTGGAAGACATAGGAGGTGTTGGATGTGAAAGAATAGGGTTAAGCAGGCAGGTACTGATGGGTGATGAAGACAGTAAGCAACAAACTTTACTCTTGAATCACTATGAAGAAACAGAGCAGAAAAAAGGGCGCCTCCTAGTGTAGCCAGTTTTTATAGAAGGAATAATGCAAAAGTAAGCATACTCACAATGTGTGAAGGCAGAGATAATGCCTAGGTGAACGTTCTGGGAACTTCACAGTGTCCCAGCTAACTGTGCACTTTGCTGAGGGCTGCTCCTCCCAAACGCAGAAAAGATATCTGTAATCTGGAAAACAAGAAAGAAAACAAGAGGGCGACCCCTAGTGCAAATCAATGTGGAACCAGTGATGAATATCTGTAACTGCTTGCGAATGGATACTCACAAAAAGTATTGCACCTTGTAGTGCAAATAAAGCATACTAGGAATATTATGGTGTCCTAGTGCACAAATCCGCCCAAAAAGCACTGTTGGGATCGATGGTGAACTTCAAATATATCAGGATGATGGAAAAACAGAGAACTCCAGTATCAATAAAAAAGTTTAATTAAAAAATACACAGATCTACAATGACATCTGTAGTAAAATTGCAACGCGTTTCTAAGCGCTAACCACGCTTTTTCCTCAGGCAAATGATAATGAATGTACTGGAGTCTCTTACATATATACCCCTGTGTAGGCTTGATGGGATCAGCTGTAGCTTATTAGAACAGGTGCTACTTGAATGCACTCCCTAGATGTTCTAACCGGATGTTGCAGATAATACCAGTGATACAATACAATGTGCAAAACAAATGTCTAATATATAAAACTTACTAATCCTTCTCGACATGTATTGACTAGAATTAAAAACATATATAGAAGTACTGAAATCTGAGCTCTATGAGTTGTCTTAAATGTTTAAGCGTAGTGTTATAAATGGTTATGAATATTCGCGATGTTATTTGTACATTTATATGTGAAATGTATTATTGCAACATGCGCTTTTATTCCTTGATTGTATTTGTAAATAGCACCTAAGTGTAAATAATAATAATAAGCTGTAAAACGGTATAATCTTATGTTTCTTAACAGAATGAAGGTGTGTATAATTCAACGAATCGGGGTGTTATAATAAATGTCCAATCCTATAGCTTCGTAAGACTAAGGTGTGTCGCGCTAGACCAATAGAAGTGCTGTATCTAGAATAATCCCAAAACATGTGATGTGTTGCTCCATTTGATTGGGGCTAGGGGTGTGTGTCAAACAAGGCGTGGGGATTATGTTAGATGTGTCCGATGACTCACATAGAAACAGTGTCTGTTGTTAGTGTTGCTATGTGTGAGCATGACGTGTGCGTGCAGCTATTGTGAAAGAAGTGTATAGGGCCGTGAGTGGCTGATGCCTACATGAATGAAAGAGTTGCACTAAATGAACTCTAACTATAGCGTTCATAAACTACCTACGTGACTGAAGGTGTATATTACACAAGTGTAAAGACCGCATATCTTATATGTATATATGTATATGCATCTGTGTCATATTGATAATGAATACTAATGTGTTACATCGTGGTGAGAAAGTGGAGCTAATTAAACCTAGTGTCTGTATAGATTTGTGTGATATAAACTATAAGTGAAATACTGCTAAGTGTAAAATCTAAAATAGATAAGTTGTGAAAAATACATTAATGACTAAAAAACAATGTGCGAGTGATAGATGTAATATGAAGGTATCATATAATAAAATAATGATATGAAGGAATATCCAAACAGATTAAATAGATTTTTTAGATGTGACCCTAAGGTGGGGAGAGGATAATGGCATTCAGTCACGTACCTTTTTTAAACAGGTAGACAGTAATAATTTTTTGGATTATTTTAGCAACCATCACACTAGTTGGAAGACAAATATCCCATACAGCCAGTTCAGGAGGATTCGGCGTAATTGTACAGATATAAATACTTAAGACACACAAAGCATACTCCTAAAAAATAAATTCAAGGAAAAACACTACCCAGAAGAACTAATAGAATCAGGCTTTCACAAAGCACGTTCTCTAAATAGAGGAGATTTGTTAAAATCAAAAACCTCAAACAAACCCACAAATGAGGACTCACATTTTGTATCTTCTTTCATTACTAGATATAATAATTATAAAGAGATTAAAAAGATTTTGTTTAAACACTGGCCATTACTCAAACGAGACCCCATTTTCAAAATAATATTACAAGACAAACCCAGATGTACATTTAAAAGAGCACCTACTATTAAGGAAAAACTGGCACCTAGTAAGGTTGTTATGTGCAAACGTAAGCTAAAAACTCCTCACAAGAGCACTCATAACTCTATTAAGTCAAACATAGGAACTTATAGATGCAACAAAAAGAGATGCAATATGTGCAAGTATATAACAAATGGTCTTAAAACCATTATATCCAATAACACTGGAGAATCCTTTGCAATTACTCAAAGAATAACATGCAACTCCAACTATGTAGTGTACTGTATAACATGCTTGTGTGGCCTACAATATATAGGTCGCACCTGTAGAAAAATCAGACAAAGATGGTCAGAACATTTGAGATGTATACTGAAGGGGTCTGACAAATATAGTACCTCTAGGCACCACTCCTCCATACATGGCACAAATAATTGTGTCATGAATATCACCCCATTGGAAATCATTCCTGCTCTTAGTTCTCAAAACAGAATGACTAGATTACGCCAGAGGGAAACCTTTTGGATTTATCAATTTAAAACCCTACATCCAGAGGGCCTTAACGAAGTAATAGATTCTGCTGCTTTTTAATACATCTCTAATACATATAATATCACTTCAAATCACACGTTGTTTATATACATATTGCAACAATATGTTTACTATCTTATAATATGATACCTTCATATCATTATTTTATTATATGATACCTTCATATTACATCTATCACTCGCACATTGTTTTTTAGTCATTAATGTATTTTTCACAACTTATCTATTTTAGATTTTACACTTAGCAGTATTTCACTTATAGTTTATATCACACAAATCTATACAGACACTAGGTTTAATTAGCTCCACTTTCTCACCACGATGTAACACATTAGTATTCATTATCAATATGACACAGATGCATATACATATATACATATAAGATATGCGGTCTTTACACTTGTGTAATATACACCTTCAGTCACGTAGGTAGTTTATGAACGCTATAGTTAGAGTTCATTTAGTGCAACTCTTTCATTCATGTAGGCATCAGCCACTCACGGCCCTATACACTTCTTTCACAATAGCTGCACGCACACGTCATGCTCACACATAGCAACACTAACAACAGACACTGTTTCTATGTGAGTCATCGGACACATCTAACATAATCCCCACGCCTTGTTTGACACACACCCCTAGCCCCAATCAAATGGAACAACACATCACATGTTTTGGGATTATTCTAGATACAGCACTTCTATTGGTCTAGCGCGACACACCTTAGTCTTACGAAGCTATAGGATTGGACATTTATTATAACACCCCGATTCGTTGAATTATACACACCTTCATTCTGTTAAGAAACATAAGATTATACCTTTTTACAGCTTATTATTATTATTTACACTTAGGTGCTATTTACAAATACAATCAAGGAATAAAAGCGCATGTCGCAATAATACATTTCACATATAAATGTACAAATAACATCGCGAATATTCATAACCATTTATAACACTACGCTTAAACATTTAAGACAACTCATAGAGCTCAGATTTCAGTACTTCTATATATGTTTTTAATTCTAGTCAATACATGTCGAGAAGGATTAGTAAGTTTTATATATTAGACATTTGTTTTGCACATTGTATTGTATCACTGGTATTATCTGCAACATCCGGTTAGAACATCTAGGGAGTGCATTCAAGTAGCACCTGTTCTAATAAGCTACAGCTGATCCCATCAAGCCTACACAGGGGTATATATGTAAGAGACTCCAGTACATTCATTATCATTTGCCTGAGGAAAAAGCGTGGTTAGCGCTTAGAAACGCGTTGCAATTTTACTACAGATGTCATTGTAGATCTGTGTATTTTTTAATTAAACTTTTTTATTGATACTGGAGTTCTCTGTTTTTCCATCATCCTGATATATTTGAAGTTCACCATCGATCCCAACAGTGCTTTTTGGGCGGATTTGTGCACTAGGACACCATAATATTCCTAGTATGCTTTATTTGCACTACAAGGTGCAATACTTTTTGTGAGTATCCATTCGCAAGCAGTTACAGATATTCATCACTGGTTCCACATTGATTTGCACTAGGGGTCGCCCTCTTGTTTTCTTTCTTGATTTCCAAACTTTACTCTTGGTGTCTAGGGGAAGATGCAGAGGGGGTGACTGGGGTGGAGATAGAAGATTGCAAGCTTGTGTTGGGATGTTACTGTTGATATTTTGTATTTTGTTTAAAAAGTAGTTTGCAAGGTCTTGAGCACTAAAGACAGATGAAGGGTCATTTAGTGTTTGAGGAAAGAACAGATATAAGAGAAGTAGGTTTGCTTAGCTAATGTTAGGGCATATGTGTATGAATAAACTTATAGTAGATGAAATCAGGTTCAGAGCAAGATTTTCTCCAGAGATGCTTAGCAGTGTGGGAGAATTTTTGCAAGTAGCACGTTTGCTTAGAGTGGCAGGACTGTAACTGACATTGTGGGGTTTTGCGCAGTTGGAGAGGAGCAAGAGTGTCTAGTGCAGAGGAGAGAGAAGTCTTATAGTGGGCTGTAGCAAGATTAAGGCAGGTTGTAATGAAAGTGTAAGAGAGAAGATAATGAATATGTTTTTTCAGCAGGGGCAAGATGGAGAAATAGGTTTAGCCAGTACCTTAAGATTATGAGGAAACAGGTGTTGATGGGAAATGGGTGACAGGTGAAGTCAGATATACAGTAGAGGTATGTCAATAGAGTGTCTGTCACGGTGAGTGGGGAATAGGGTGGATTGTAAGAGAACGAAGGAGGATGTGAGTGAAATGTTTAGAGGCAGCATGGGCAGATGGGTTATCAATGGAGTTGTTGAAGTCCCTGAGTATTAGAGTGGGTATATTTGCAGAGAGAACGTGAAGAAGCCAGGCAGCAAAGTTTTCAAGGAATTGGGAGGTTGGTCCAGATAGATGGCTGCCACTCTGAGAGAGAGAGGGAAGAACAAAACAATGCAGTGAACTTCAAAGGAGGAGGAGATAGATGGTGAGCAGAGGCAGGTGCTGATAGGTGCAGGAGGGGGAGAGCAAGATCCCAACACTGCCACCATGTCTCTCATCTGGCTTAGTGGTATGGCTAAAGTGGAGACCACCATGTATGAGAAAAGCAATGGACATAATGTCAGAAGAAGATATCCAGGTTTTCGTAATTGCTAAAAGCTTAAATGTGTTAGAAACAAACAGGTTGTGAATGTTTGTAAGTTTTTTGTAGACTGAGCGTGCATTCCAGAGAGCACAATAAAAGAAAGGGGATAAGCACTGTGAGTTAATGGAAATTTGATTGTTAGAAGTGTTCAACCTATAATTTGTACTGTGAGGGATTGAGCAAGAGTGTGGAAGTTTGGTGATTGTTATGGGGCAGGAATTAGTAGGTGTGAGTGAGAGAAGGTGAGAGTGAGACTTGTAGGATTGTGTATGATTAGAGACTGTAGAATTAGATGGAGAAATGTTTCTAAGGAGGCAGAGTAGTTCATCAGATGACACCATAAGGGATGAGAGAAGGGTGAGATATAGATAGTGTGGGGGTTATTGTTATAGGGAGTGCACGAGGCTCAACCCCTTAGCTATCCCGGTACAGACATACTGATTTGTTGCTTAGAAGTCCTTTCCAATGGGATGTGGCTACTGAGGAACTTTTGAGGTAAAATATCTTTCTTTTTTACATAGAGATGTTCAGGTGATATTTTCTAGTCAGCTTTTTACAGCTATGCTGCATCCCTTTCAAGTGTTTCAACATTTGGGTATTATGGCCCTTTAATAAGCATATTAGGCCATGATTTATGAACAGTGATATATTCAACTGTGTACTTTATTTTATGTAAGATGCTTTGTAATATTGTTTTTAAAGTAGCAAATAATATGTATCATAATTAGGTATTGTGGTTTTTTTATCTTGAATTGTTGTATACTCTGCTGCCCTCTAGTGGTAAAAGTTTACATGATCTAGGACAGATTAATTTGCCTAATTGATTGTATTATTTGATTTAAATTAAGGCAGAAAACTTGCAGTGAGCATCACATGATTAAGGGGAACGCCCCTGAAACGTTGTGTTGAAACTTTGATACCCATGTTTGTCAAATAAAGGGATTTTTATAAGCAAAGGAACCTTTTCTTTCTTTTTGTTACATTTGTTGTGAGCTAGGCAGTAGTTCCTGGCTACACCAAAGAGTGATGGATTGATACTGTTTGTTTTTATATTAATCTAGCCAGTGCCTGTATACATCAACTTGTTACATCTCTTAGAACCCTAAAAAAAAAGATGGCTCTCTAATACATAATTTCCTAATAAACAAGGGTAGGCCAGATTAAACTATCTATACGGCCCCAGGGCCTGTACTTTGAGACTACTGCTGTAGATAGATGAGATAGAGTTAGAACAATGGCTGTGTTGGTGCTTCAGGTTGTTAGCAGGGCATTCTAGATGTAACTCCAATTGTTAAAGGGACAGTCTATTTTCATTTTTTTATTGTTAAAAAGGATAGATAATCCCTTTATTACCTATTCCCCAGTTTTGTACAACAAACAGTGCTATATTAATATTTCTTTTACAAGATATACCGAGTCCACGGTTTTCATCCTTTACTTGTGGGATATAATCCTCCTGCTAACAGGAAGTGGCAAAGAGCACCACAGCAGAGCTGCTATATAGCTCCTCCCTTAATTCCTCCCCCCAGTCATTCTCTTTGCCTATGCTAGTAATAGGAAGGGTAAAGTGATAGTGGTGATAAAATGATAGTTTTAATGTCTTCAATCAAGAGTTTGTTATTTTTAAATGGTACCGGTGAGTACTATTTCTCTCAGGCAGCATATGGATGAAGATTTCTGCCTTGAGATTGATGATCTTAGTAGTTGTAACTAAGATCCATGTTGGTTCCCACAGTGTGCTGAGGAATGCTAGAGAAATCTTCAGTGTGAGGAACGTTTTTCATGCTACAAGCAGCATTGAGGTATGTTCAGTCATTTATTTCTGAGGAGACTGTGATATATCAGAACTGGCTGACATAGTTCCCATAGAGGGAAGGGGTAAGCAGTAATTCTGTTAAAAGAAAAAGAGGATATTACTGTGATCCTGTGTATTATAATGCATTATGACATGGTGAGACACTGGGGCAGCCTAACGATTTTATTATCAAGCTAAAAAAAGGGTTTGGCTGGTGTTTTTATTCCTTTATGAGGGTCCACATGGCTAGTACTTCACTTCATTAAGTTTTTTCTACCACACATGGCTATTTTGAGACCGCTTTGCATGCGATGGCTGGGCTCAGCTTACATCGTAGTGGATGGGCGGGGCCTAGTTTCGCGTCTCAGTTGCGCAGTTTCCTCACAAACAGGCAGCAATTTTCAGCTCCGGTTGGGCCCAAACTCTTCACTGGTGTACCGGAGTGGTTTAGAGTTTTTCCTAAGATCCCTGGGGGCAGATAGGGATTTTAAACGTTCATAAGGGATTTTTATTAAAAACGTTAATTTTCTTCAATAACTTAAAGGGTTAATTGTCCTTCCTTGGGGTGCAACATCCGACTGCACTATAGGGCAGAATTCACTAAAAATTGTGCATCTGTGTTCATTTTTAAGCAGTTTTGCAGAAATGGTGCGCTTTTTATTTTCTTAAAGGCGCAGTACCGTTTTTTGTCAAATTGTTTTATATCAATAAATAAAGTGTTTAAAGACTTTGTGGTGATTACATAGCCTGTTCAACATGTCTGACATTGAGGACAATGCTCTATGTGTTCAGAAGCCATTGTGGAAGCCCCTCTTACATTGTGTCCTTCTTGTTCTGAAAGGGCCTTACACTGTACAGAACATATTTTAGGTAATGACAGTGTGTCTAATTCTCCACAAGTGTCTCAACCTTTAACGCCCACACAAGCAACGCCAAGTACTTCTAGTGCGTCTAATTCTTTTACTTTGTAAGATATGGCTGCAGTTATGTCTACTACCCTTCAGAGGTATTATCTAAACTGCCAGTCTTGCAGGGTAAACGCAGTAGGCCAGGTATTAGTGTAAATACCGAACCCTCTGAGGCCTTAGTGGCTATTTACGATGCACCCTCACAGTAGTCTGATTTGGGGGTCAGGGATTTTATGTCTGAGGGAGAACTTTTAGAATAGAAAATGTTTTACCTCAGATAGATTCGGACGTCACGTCCTTTAAATTTAAACTGGTACAAAGAGAAAAAGGGTGTGTGTGTATGCGCTAAACAGCTACGGGGAAAAAAGTTTTGCAGTAGTATAGTATTTCTTGTAAATAAGTGTGTTAGGTATGTGTAATACAGAACTAATAGGTTGGAATCTAAATATTCTTATATAGATGTATCATATAATATGGCTATTAATCTATGAATGAATCTAGTAATAAAAACAGGTTTAACAAACATAAGATTTATTAATCTCAAATTAAAAGGATTTATTAATCTGAATAAAACATACATATAAACATATATGATTGGATGTTAATATGACCGGTCATACGTTAGTACAAATCAACAAAAATTACAATATAAAATCCTAACGATATTAACTATAAAAATATAAGTGCAACTAAATCTAGAGAATTATGGAGTAGTTGCTACATATATGAATAAATCCACCTTTGTAGTACTGACACAAGAAGAGAGTGCAGTAAAAATATAAATTCCAATGTGTTGGTATAAAAGTTCCGTTTTTGCAATATGCTTATTTTAAATATATGGCAAAGTTCCGTTATAGCAAAAAACAACTGGTGTTAAAGTCCCGTTATATCCCTATAACGGGACTTTAACACAGTTGTTTTTTGCTATAACGGAACTTTGCTAGATGGAATTTATATTTTTACTGCACTCTCTTCTTGTGTCAGTACTACAAAGGTGGATTTATTCATATATGTAGCAACTACTCTATAATTCTCTAGATTTAGTTGCACTTATATTTTTATAGTTAATATCGTTAGGATTTTATATTGTAATTTTTGTTGATTTGTACTAACGTATGACCGGTCATATTAACATCCAATCATATATGTTTATATGTATGTTTTATTCAGATTAATATATCCTTTTAATTTGAGATTAATAAATCTTATGTTTGTTAAACCTGTTTTTATTACTAGATTCATTCATAGATTAATAGCCATAGTATATGATACATCTATATAAGAATATTTAGATTCCAACCTATTAGTTCTGTATTACACATCCCTAACACACTTATTTACAAGAAATACTATACTACTGCAAAACTTTTTTCCCCGTAGCTGTTTAGCGCATACACACACACCCTTTTTCTCTTTGTACCTATTCTTTGATTATCTGCTTTATGGGAGCAGATTAGTGTGTAGTGCAGGGGTAGATTTGCACACCTTATACCCACTGTTTTTTCTTTAAATTTAAACTGGAACACCTCCGCCTGTTGCTCAGGGAGGTTTTGACAACTCTGGATGATTGTGACCCTATTACAATTCCCCCAGAAAAATTGTGTAAAATGGACAAATCTCTAGGGGTACCTACTTACACTGATGTTTTCTCCGGTTCCTAAGAGAATTTTGGAAATGGTTAAGTCGGGAATGGAATAGACAGGTATACTGTTTTCTCCCCCTCCTAATTTCAAGAAAATGTTTCCTATGTCTAACACCATGAGGGACTCCTGGAAATTCAATTGGTCCCTAAGGTGGAGGGAGCTATATCTACTTTAGCTAAACGTACAACTATACCCATTGAGGACAGTTGTGCTTTTAAAGACCCTATGGATAAAAAATTAGAGGGTCTTCTAAAGAAACTATTTGTTCATCAGGGTTTTCTCTTACAGCCTATAGCCTGCATGGTTCCAGTAACTACTGCAGCTGCTTTTTGGTTTGACGCCCTAGAAGAGTCTCTGAAGGTTGAGACACCTTTAGAGGGCATTTTAGACAGAATTAGGGCTCTTAAATTAGCCAATTCTTTTATGACTGATGCTGCTTTTCAAATTGCAAATTAGCAGCAAAAAACACAGGCTTTGCCATTGTAGTGCGCAGAGCGTTATGGCTAAAGTCGTGGTTGGCTGACGTATCGTCTAAATCTAAGCTTTTATCTTTTCCTTTCAAAGGCAAGACCCTATTCGGGCCTGAGCTGAAGGAAATAATCTCTGACATTACTGGAGGTAACTGTTCTATATTGAGTTTTATTGCGTCTCTACACTAGCCAGGACACCTGGGGGCTTAGCGCTATTGTCTTGCTACTAAAAAGGTTTTGGTTTCAGCAGTCACACTCCTGCTGATCCTTTTACCTCTTTGCAAGTTTGGCGATTTGAAGCATTTGTTACAGCATATCTGCTTTTGTACCCTTACATTGTGGTGTTATCAAGGCTTATGTGACGCTTTTATATATTTTAAAATAAATTTGTATCCAAGTTTTGCCTAGTGTACTGTTTTCCCATCAGTATAAAGTGGGAGTGCGCATATCCTTGAGCTTAGTGGAAAGCTCCAACAAATGTGAGTAGTCATTTGTTACAAAACAACTACTTCCTCAAAGTGCCATTACAGATTCACACTATGTTGCAATTTTCTGTTTCCTTTTTTATGGGATCTCACTGAGGAATGCTAACAAGCTGAAAAACTCATCCAGAGGACACAGACATATCCTTGATTCAGAACTTTATTTGGTTTTCCTTTTATGATTTTTGTTATCACATTTATTTCACATTTTTTTCTTTGTGATATTCGGTATATTTATTGTAATTACTGGAGGTAAGGGTCGCACCCTACCTCAGGACAAGTCCCTCAAGATGAGGAGTAAATAAAATAATTATCGTTCCTTCGAAATTTTGAAGGAGTATCCTCTGTTTCCTCTTCCTTCACTAAGCAGGAAGGGAACTTTGCTCAACCCAAGTCGGTCTGGAGACCTAACCAGGCCTGGAATAAGGATAAACAAGCCAAAAAGCCCACTGCTGCTACCAAGACAGCATGAAGGGGCAGTCCCCGATCAGGGACCGGATCTAGTAGGGGGCAGACTCTCGTTCTTTGCTCAGGCTTGGGCAAGGGATGTACAGGATCCCTGGGCATTGGAAATGGTGACCCAGGGGTACCAGCTGGAATTCAATGATTTCCTCCCAAGGGGGAGATTCATCTTTCACGTCTTTCTGTAGACCAGACAAAAAGAGAGGCGTTTCTTACGCTGTGCAAAAGACCTTTACACAATGGGTGTAATTTGCCCAGTTCCAGAACTGGAACAGGGGCAGGGGTTCTACTCAAATCTATTCGTGGTTCCCAAAAAAAGAGGGAACCTTCAGACCAATTTTAGATCTCAAATGTCTAAAAACAAATTTCTCAGAGTCCCATCGTCCAAGATGGAGACCATTCGTACAATTTTTGCCAATGATCCAGGAGGGTCAATATATGACCACTGTGGACCTGAAGGATGCGTACCTTCACATTCCTATCCACAAGGATCATCATCAATTCCTAAGATTTGCCTTTCAGGACAAACATTATCAGTTTGTGGCCCTTCCCTTCGGGTTGGCCATGGCTCCCAGGATCTTCTCAAAGGTTCTAGGGTCCCTTCTAGCGGTTCTCAGGCCGCGAGGCATAGCGGTGGCACCCTATCTGGATGATATCTTGATCCAGACGTCAACCTATCATCTGTCCAAATCTCACACGGACATCGTGTTGTCATTTCTAAGAACTCACGGTTGGAAAGTGAATGTAGAAAAAAGTTCACTGGTTCCACAGAAAAGAGTTCCATTCCTGGGAACTCTGATAGACTCGGTAAACATGAAAATATTTCTGACAGAAGTCAGAAAATCAAAGATTCTAAATACTTGCCGAGCTCTGCAGTCCATTCATCGGCCATCAGGGGCTCAGTGTTTGGAAGTCATCGGACTAATGGTAGCAGCAATGGATATCATCCCGTTTGCTCGCTTCATCTCAGAACACTACAACTGCGCATGCTCAGTCAGTGGAATAGGGATTATGCAAATTTATCTCCTCAGATAAATCTGGACCAAGAGACTCTTTTCGGTGGTGGTTGTCACAGGACAATCTGTCCCAAGGGATGTGCTTCCACAGGCCATCTTTGGTAATAATAACGACGGACGCCAGTCTCCTGGGCTGGGGTGCAGTCTGGAATTCCCTGAAGGCTCAGGGTGTGTGGACTCAGGTGGAGTCTCAATTGCCAATCACTATTCTGGAACTGAGAGCGATATTCAACGCGCTGCTGGCGTGGCCTCAGTTGGCTTCGGCCAAATTCATAGGATTCCAGTCGGACAATATCATAACTGTGGCATGTATCAATCATCAGGGGGGAACAAGGAGTTCTCTAGCAATGATAGAAGTATCAAAGATAATTCGATGGGCAAAGGTTCACTCTTGCCATCTGTCTGCGATCTCTATCCCAGAAGTAGAAAACTGGGAAGCGGATTTTCTAAGTCGTCAGACTTTTCATCCGGGGGAGTGGGAACTCCATCCGGAGGTGTTTGCAACCTTGATTCATCAATGGGGCACACCGGAATTGGATATGATGGCATTTCGACAGAATGCCAAACTTCCATGTTATGGGTCCAGGTCAAGGGATCCCCAGGCTGTACTGATAGATGCTCTAGCAGTACCTTGGTCGTTCAACCTGGCTTATGTTTTCCACCTTTTCCTCTCCTTCCTCGTGTGATTGCCAGAATCAAACAGGAGAGGGCTTCAGTAATTCTAATAGCGCCTGCGTGGCCACGCAGGACCTGGTATGCAGATCTAGTGGACATGTCATCTCTACCACCGTGGAGACTGCCATTGAGAAATGACCTTCTCATTCAAGGTCCTTTCCAACATCCAAATCTAACTTCGCTGCAGCTAACTGCATTGAAATTTAACGCTTGATTTTATCTAAGCGGGGTTTCTCTGAGCCGGTCATTGATACTCTGATTCAGGCTCGCAAGCCGGTTACTAGAAAGATTTACCATAAGACATGACGTAAATATCTTTATGGTGTGAATCCAAGGGTTACTCATGGAGTAGGATTAGGATTCCTAGGATTTTTTCTTTTCTCCAAGAAGGATTGGAGAAGGGATTATCAGCTAGTTCCTTGAAGGGACCAATTTATGCTTTGTCAATTTTGCTTCACAAGCGTCTGGCAGATGTCCCAGATGTTCAGGCTTTTTGTCAGGCTTTAATCAGAATCAAGCCGGTGTTTAAAGCAATTGCTCCTCCATGGAGCTTGAATTTAGTTTTTAATGTTCTTCAAGGGGTTCCATTTGAACCCATGCATTCCATAGATATTAAACTGGTATCTTGGAAAGTTTTGTTTTTAGTAGCTATTTCTTCGGCTCGAAGAGTTTCGTAGCTTTCTGCATTACAATGTGATTCCCCTTATCTTATATTCTATTCTGATAAGGTGGTTTTGCGTACTAAACCTGGATTCCTTCCTAAGATTGTTTCAAATAAGAATATTAATCAGGAAATTGTGGTTCCTTCCTTGTGTCCTAATCCTTCCTCTAAGAAGGAATGTTTGTTACATCATTTGGATGTGGTTCGCTCTTTAAATTTTTATTTACAAGCGACCAAGGATTTCTGTCAGACATCTTCCCTGTTTGTTGTTTATTCTGGGAAGCGTAGGGGTCAAAAAGCTATGGCTACCTCTCTCTTTTTTTTGGCTGAGAAGCATCATCTGCCTGGCATATGAGACTGCTGGAGAGCAGCCCCATGAAAAGATTATGGCTCATTCCACTAGAGCTGTGGCTTCCACTTGGGCTTTTAAAAACGATGCTTCTGTTGAACAGATTTGTAGGGCTGCGACTTGGTCCTCCCTTCATACTTTTTACAAATTTTACAAATTTGATACGTTTGCTTCTTCTGAGGCTATTTTTGGGAGAAAGGTGTTTCAAGCAGTGGTGCCTTCCGTTTAGGTTCCTGTCTTGTCCCTCCCTTTTATCCGTGTCCTAAAGCTTTGGTATTGGTATCCCACAAGTAAAGGATGAAACCCGTGGACTCGGTATATCTTGTAAAAGAAAAGGAAATTTATGCTTACCTGATAAATTAATTTCTTTTACGATATACTGAGTCCACAGCCCACCCTGTCATTTTGAGACAGGATTTATTTTTTATAAACTTTAGTCACCTCTGCACCTTGTTAGTTCTTTCCCTTTCTCTTCCTATACCTTCGGTCGAATGACTGGGGGGAGGAGTTAAGGGAGGAGCTATATAGCAGCTCTGCTGTGGTGCTCTTTGACACTTTTTGTTAGCAGGAGGATTATATCCCACAAGTAAAGGATGAAACCTGTGGACTCGGTATATCGTAAAAGAAATTAATTTATCAGGTAAACATAATTTTCTTATTTTTGATCTCTGTGATTACCTTGTATCTAAGCCTCTGCAGCCTGTCCCCTTATTTCAGTTCTTTTGACAGGCTTGCATTTTAGCCTATCAGTATGGACTCATAAATACCTCCACGGGAGTGAGCACAATGTTATCTATATGGCACTCCTGAACTAGCAGTGTCTAACTGTGAAAAAACTGTAAAAATGCACAGAGATAAAAGGTGGCCTTCAACCGCTTAAAAATCAGTTAATGAGCCTACCTAGGTTTAGCTTTTAACAAAGAATACAGAGAGAACAAAGCAAATTTGATGATAAAAGTAAATTGGACAGTTGTTTCAAACGGAATGCCCTATCTGAATCATGAATGTTTAATTTTGACTTGACTGTTGCTTTAACTCTGGCTCACTGGCCACTTGTAACCAGGGCCTCATAGAGCCAGGATTATGGTGTTTACAGCAGTGGATGCAAGAATAGCCAAGTGATCACCAGGTGTAAATAAAATGTGCATTATCTGAGTAGAAAGTCAAGGCAAGGAGCCTCAATGTTCAGATCAAAGCTATATAAATATACCCAAAGTCTCTTATATATATTTTGATAAACCCTGATTTGAATTTTAGGTGCTGTTGAGGGCATTACAGTCAGGTGATCACTAAGGTGACAGTGTTCCCCTTGCTGGAAATTAAATTGACCAAGTGTATAGGTTACAGGTTGAGCCCCTACGTTAACATTAAAAGTGGAAAAGACTTCCAAAAGCTCTTTTCTGGTTTAGGATAGTCCCCATGGCTGCATAAAATGGATTGTGCTGAAATATAACAAAAAATATAGATATTTTTACTTTTGATTTCCAATTGCTAATTCCTATAGAAAAACACTGAATTATTTTTCATTTCTGTTTATTTTAGAAAGTGTATCTAATACAATTAAAGATTTATAAATGTTTTGATTATATTTGACAAAAAAACAACCTCATACTGTATTGTTTATAATCTTGTTTATTGAAATTTTAATAAAAATATGATTTTTACACACTTTTTGTTGTGGATTTTTAATGCCATGATATATACATAAACAAATGGTATCATTCTAACCAGATGAGTCTGCTGGCCAAAAAAAATGCAAATATATCATCTTTGTAGGTTTCTCACTGAAAAGTTACTTCCAATAGAGCTTAAATGTGAGTAGCTGTCTAACTTATTACCAATTTATCATCTATCCAAAGAGGGAACTATAATGTCCAAATCACAATTAGAAGATAAAGCCTGTGGATTTCTCAAAACCCTAGTTTAGATACAACAAGATGAGAAATTATCTACTCATGCATAAGCTGAAATCTGATATTTCCTTCTTTATATAAAGAGAGTCCACGGCATCATTCCTTACTTTTGGGAAATACTGAACCTGGCCACCAGGAGGAGGCAAAGACACCCCAGCCAAAGGCTTAAATACCTCTCCCACTTCCCCATCCCCCATTCATTCCTTGCCTTTCCTCTTTCCTGACGGAGCTTGCTGTCGGAGAAGACACTTTTTCTCTGTATTGTCTGGGTTTAGAAGGTCGTGAGTACCATTGGGTGTATAAAGGTGCAGTTTTTGTGAGAAATAAAAAGATTTTTTATTCTGTGTCCTACTGTTATTAACTTAAGCTATGGAGGATTCTGATATGCTGGAGGGTACTCCCTCTATTCCAAATAGTAATACCTGTTTATATTGTGAGGAGGTGTTCTGTCGAGAACTCCAATTCCTCGAAAACTCCAATCTGACGTCACTTCCGGTGACTCTTCTATTTTCACTATCTGTTTTGCCTGTCTTGGGCGTTCCGTCGATCCTCTGACATACACCCCAAGTAAACCCCCCAAGCGGAGGCAAAATATATAGTGAAGGTAGGTGATCACAGTGCCCATCTGATTGGTTGTAATTCTTGTCACTCGCTGAGACTCGAACCAATCAGATGTATGGAATCACCGGAAGTGACGTCAGATTGGAGTTTTTGATGAATTGGAGATCTCGATAGAACAGAGGCCTTGGTATGCCCGCCCTCTCAACTATGTTCCACATGCCTTGACAAAGTTATTAGGTCTAAGACGGTTAACTTCTTTAATAAAACTGAGCTGTCCACCTCTGAGGACTCGCCGTCCCGTGAGGTGCATACCCATCAGTTATCTCCCTCATCACATGCAGCTTCCCGTAACACGAATGATACTCCATCTGGAGGGAGACTTTTACAATCAGACTTTACAGCGCAATTAAAAACGGTGGTGTCTGAGGCCCTTAGTGCTTTACCTCGCCCTGCCAAACGCAAGCAAAAGGTTAGACATAGCTCTCCTGCCTAGGGGTCATCTAGTGATTTATTGGATTTTTCTATTTTTCAATTGAGACTTCAGTGGGTGAACTTTCTGGGTCGGAGTCTGCTACCTCTAGGCCTCCTGCTGCAGAGGAACCAGCCTTTAGATTTAAGATTGAACACTTACGTTTTCTTCTAAAGGAGGTCCTGTCTACATTAGAGGCTTCCAGAGGCCAGGCTGCATGATGAACCTTTGATTCCTAAATTAGACAGAGTTTACAAGGACAGGGTATTGCCTTAACTTTTCCTGTTCCTGTAAAAATGGCGAACATTGAGGGGGCGGAGCTTAGCCGTTCTGGTAAATGGCTGTGTGAAGAGACAGCTCCTAGGCCCTTGCCACCTATGCCCACAATAACAAGCTAGCAGAACCGCCTTAGGGGGCGAAAACAGCACTCAGCTGACACCCCAAGGAACCGGCAGGCCGACAACCTGAATATAGGCCGCAAGCAGAGGCGCATTAAGACCGCGACGGTAGTTGCGAGAGAGGCCGCACCACACGCAGGGGCTAATACCATATAGCCCAACAGCAGCAGGTCAGAGACAACGGAGGGCTGCAACGCTCAAGCCACATTTGCATCACATGAACCCTGGAGCACAGGGAGGTAACACACCGTAAGGGGTAACTGCAAAGAGGCTGGGGCTCAGGGGCATACACAGGGATAAACACCCTCCAATACAGTAGATCAGTTCACAGATCAACAGCAACGCCATCTGCCTCATAATAGAAGCGGAGTAAACCACAAGTTCAAGCACAGTAACTGATGAACTTTGGGAAGCCAGTGAGTAACAGTTCTTATGCCCCCATACCCTGAACTTACACCCTTTATCACGAGCAGGCATTAAGAAACAGTGCTGGTAGACTCAGAACATAGCAACTCCACACCAAAAGTTACTAAAAGAGAGACAATAGGCTGCAAGAGGGATATAATAAACTGACAAGCCCTAGGCCCTAAACCACCTTATACCTCCACTTGGGGAATCGAGCCTGGCAATCAGTGCAAACGGCCTCTTTCAATAAGACTAAGTGGTCAGGGTGCAAGGGACTTAAAATGAAAGTGTGCAGACACTGCTGGTTGCACAGCAGTAAATACATAGTTAACTCCATAACTGCAGCGTACCCAAAACACAAGGGGCAGCACACAGAAAGGGCAGAGGAAAAATGCAACACATTACCCTGCTAGCTCTAACTACCCCAAACACAACTACTTGGGCCAGATAAGTCCTCGCTGGGGATATACTGTATAATCTGGGAGCAGCGCATCCATCACGTGATTAGAACTGCTTTATGCACCACCGCAACTATTATCAAAGCATGCCGGCCCGCAAACAGAGCAAACCAGACGGAGCCACAAACTCCAAAATGCTGCAACAGTACCTGAAACCAGTGGATTTACATACAACTCCAGCTAACACTACCCCTGAGACAGCTGAGGGGCCCCAAACTTCACAACAGTCCTCATCCAGCACCTCAGGCCTCACAAAGGAAGGCGAGATCTCTCTGTACCAAAGATGATGTCAAGTTAAAACTTGGTACACTGATTTGAAGCGGGACCTATCAAGAGTGACACAAAGAGTAACAAATTTAGAATAGAACCACAACACAACCTATAATGATATTCAACATATGTCACGCCTGGCATATGAACAGGAGGAGACCATTCACCATCTTTTGGAAAAGGTGGAGGATTTAGATAACAGGGGTAGGAGGAATAATCTCCGGATACGTGGCATCTCTGAGACCATACAACCAGCAGCCTTGGAGTGCTGTGTACAAGACTTATTCCGGACACTCAAGGGAGATAGCAATGCACCTGATGTGTCCATTGAAAGAGTACATTGTGCTCTGAGGGCTAAACCACCGCCCAAAACACCCCCAGAGATGTTATTCTTAAACTTCTCCTTCTTTAAGGACAAGGAAGAAATCCTCAAGCACTCCTGACAGAAACAGGACTTCACTCACGCGGGTAACCGCATTCAAATCTTTGCTGACTTGAGCCCGACAACCCTACAGAAAAGGAGAGATCTCGGCTACATCACCACTGCTCTACGAGCACAGAAAATACTTTACAGGTGGGGGTTCCCAGTCAGTATCATAGCAACAAGAGAAGGAACCACTGCTGTCTACAGGACCAAGGAAGATCTACCACGCTTCTGCGAATCTCTACGGATCACCATCCAACCTCCAGAACACACAGGGCATGAAACCATGGAAACACACAGACCATTTGGCAGGCACTGCCCCCAGAAGAGGGATCAAGATCGGTCTCTGGAAAACAAGCTGCAACACCAAATTCACACACCAATCAAACAGACTCTAGCAGGCTCCCAGATAGTGTGTATTCATCAGCTCGTGGGGACTCTCAATAATTCTAGATGGCTACAGGTCGTATGATATGTATTTATATTTAAATAAATGGGCTTAGGGGCGGGGATACTGCCCTAAATTGTTATAATTTACTTTTCTCTCAATTGTTGGTTAATATTGTTGTTTTGTTACTGTATTACAATTCTCCTTTGTTTCAGGTGACACAGTAAGTTTGGTTAAATTCCCCTCAAACTTATATCAATCAACGCCAAAGGACTCAACAGTCCTGAGAAGCGATCGGTTGCATTTCGCTAGTTACACAAAGCCCTGGGAGACTTACTCTTTGTACAAGAGACTCATTTTAAAAGACGAAGGGAACCTAAGTTTATAAATAACAACTACAGGACCTCTTTCCTGGCCTCGGGAACATCAAAGAAACGGGGAGTAGGCATTTTCTTAAAAAACCCTGTCCACTTTCAATCAAAACATGTCATTAAAGATCCAAAAGGAACATACCTAATAGTCATAGGGCTCCTGTTTAATGCCTACGTTACATTGGTGAATGTGTACTTGCCCAACCAGGGACAACATACAGTCTTTAAACAAGTGACCCAGTTACTACTGGAACATATGAAGGGAGTGGTGTTCATGGCAGGCAATCTCAACCTGCCACTGGACCCCATTCACGATACCTCAACAGGGCGGACAAGCACACCTCTGAAGGTAATAAAATCCATAAACTCTCAATTACAAATTCTAAAACTACATGACACATGGAGAACCAAAAACCCAGACGCCTCAGATTTTACATTTTACTCACACCCACATCATATCTATACTAGGATTGACTACATTATAACAGACCAGATAGGACTATCCATGATAGAGTCCATTACCATTCTGCCAATAACATGGTCTGATCACGCCCCAGTGGCATGCTCGGTCATATGGCCTGACCAGCCACCACATTCCTTCTTATGGAGACTGGACGAAACCGACTTAACCAACCCATTAGTTAAATTAGACATAGACGAGACACTTGGGCATTACTTTAGGGAAAATGCTCCGGCAGACACATCTGCATCCACAACATGGGAAGCACACAAATGTGTGGGGGGGAGTTTATCAAACACAAGGCGAGGAAAATTAAAACTGACCGACAGTTTGTGAACTCCACTCTTTCACAGATACGTTACTGGGAGACGCAACACAAACAAGCCCCAACATCCCCAATCTTCTTTAGAACTTAACCAAAGCAAGAAATGACCTTAATAATCACTACATCAGGGAATATCAACACAAGGCCACGTTGTTGAAGCAAAAATATTTTGATGTAAACAATAAATCAGGCTCATCATTGGCCAAGGCGTTGAAATGCCAACAACTAAACTCACACGTGCACATGTTAGCAGATGCAGCAGGAGACATGCACAGAGACAGTACTAAAATAGCGGAGACATTCAGACAATATTATGAGAAGCTATATAACATACGAAACGACTGCGGACAACACGAAATAGACAGTTACTTGGAGGGGGTGAATCTGCGCACACTTCACACAGAGGACATTGAGGCACTAGAATCACTGATCACACACGGCGAAATCACAGCTGCCATCAAATCTATGCCAAATGGTAAGAGCCCAGGGCCAGATGTCCTGGGCATCAGCTATTACAAAACCTTCATTCACCACCTACGTACACCGCTAGCAACACTATTCAACTCACTACTAAGAGATGGGGGCTTTACGGAACATATGTTAGAGGCCAAAATCACAGTACTACCCAAGCAAGGCAAGTGCCCAAATAAACCAGAACATTTTTGCCCCATCTCCCTCCTGAACTCAGACATCAAGATCTTTGCTAAGATCCTGGCCACCAGAATTAACAAGTACTTACCCAAACTGATACATCCGGACCAAGTGGGATTCGTTCCTGGGAGGGAGGCAAGGGACAACACATTAAAAGTATTGCAATTGATGACTTACACTCAACAACATAAGATACCATCAATTTTAGTGTCAACAGATGCAGAGAAAGCCTTTGACAGGGTTCACTGGCATTTCTTAAAGGCGGTCCTGCACAAAATGAAATTTAGTGATACCTTTATAGCCCAAATCTTCACACTATATAGTCATCCGACGGCGCGGGTCAGGGTTAACGGTCTACTATCTGACAAGCTTAATATTCGAAACGGCACAAGACAGGGTTGCCCCCTCTCGCCGATTCTCTTTGCCATAACAATAGAGGCTCTGGCCCAAAAAATAAGAGAGGACACACAGATATCAGGGATCCATGTAAAATCGAGAGAACACAAGCTCGCGCTCTACGCGGACAATGTGCTACTCACCCTGACCAAAATAGAAATCTCTTTGCCTAGAGCCCTTGCTACCTTCAGGGAATATGGACGGGTTTCAAACTTTCACCTTAACATAACTAAATCCGAGTTACTTAACATCACATATGGCCCTGACGACCTACCAGAAATCTTACAAGACTGCCCACTCAGAACGCAACAGACCAAAATGAAATACTTGGGTATTTACATGTCACCAGACCCACAGACTTTATTCCAGGCTAATTACAAAGCTTTAGAACATACATTGCTCTCGGACCTCTCTAGTTGGGAAAAAAAATGATATAGTGGTTAGGGAGAATAAATGTTATTAAAATGAACAAGGTTCCCAGGCTACTATATTTACTACAGACCACTCCCATACCATTGCTGACGAACTATTTACATAAGATACAAAATGTACTAGAACAATACATTTGGGGAGATGTCAGGCCCAGGATAGTGAAAAAAATGCTGTACCTTCCTAGGGACAGGGGGGGACTTGGAGTTCCCAACATACACATCTACAAACAAGCCACTACACTACAGAGATTACTAGACTGGTGCCACGACGACCCCAATAAGATGTGGGTACAATTGGATTGCGACATCTAAGACACAAGAAACGCCAGCCTTCAGGCATGGGTCTCAGAGAAATATAGGTCCCTAGCCACTACCACATACCCCCTACTTCTAGATTTTTACACGCATTGGGACAAAATCATACGTACATCCACAAACATTTCCTCCACAAACGCACCGCTAACTCCCATATATCAGAATCCTGAAATGCCCTGGAACTATAGGGAAAAGGAGCCAGGCCACATGGTCTCCTTCAGGGACCTTACACTTACTGCTTTCCTAGAGGGAGATAAATTTATGCCATTAGCTGAAATACAAGATACGACACCGGGCACACATATGTACTGGCTATCACACTCGCAGATCACCCATTACCTCACGACCCACCGCTCCAGACACACATTCACGAGATGGGTGACAGCATTCGAAAGCATGTGTTTACGGGAAGCCCCCACAGCGCACGCTGTCTCACTAACATATAAGCTCCTATTAGCGGAAGATACACACACCCTTCCCACATATGCCAGGGCATGCGAGAAAGAGCTACAAACAGAGATAGACAACAGAGAATGACAGGCTGCATTTCAGACCACCAAAAAAGCCTCAATTTCTGTAAGAGTACAGGAGGCAAGTTACAAACTCCTATCAAGGTGGTACCTTACGCCCAGCAGACTACACCGAATATACAGGACAGCATCAGGGAAATGTTGGAGGGATTGTGGGGGTGAGGGCACACCAACACACATCTGGTGGCATTGCCCCAAATTAGACTCGTACTGGGTAGATGTATTCCACCACATAGAACACACGACAGGGAAACCACTGCAAAACAGCCCCAAAACGATATTATACCTATCACTACCCAAACTAGAGAACAAACAGAGCAGGACTCTGATGCTGATTATGTTGAACAGTGCCAAAATGCTAATTCCAAAACAATGGAAGACGCGGACGATACCAACTATAGCGGAATGGAGGCAGCAGGTAGACACCCTATTGCAACTAGAAAGGTACCATCATCTACAACAGGGAACAGCAGACATACATGACCTCATGTTGCAGCAATGGACAGAGAGTAACAATAGTCACCAGTAATAACATACTCTAGACTGTGACGCCAGGGGAAGGGAACATGACTTTTGACGCAATGTAAACCACCACACGTCTAACAGAGATTAGAGGGGTCAGACATGCTCACCTATTAGTTGGGGAAGGGGAGAATACTTTCCTACTTACTATAAGAGAATTGTGACATTGTAGTACTGGGAGAATCAACATTTCTTTTCCTTGTTAATTTCACTTTATAGATAATTACACTGCATCTCAGTATGATTTGACACATATGTTTCTTTATTTTGTTTCTTGCTAATTGCTACTGAATATAACCGAAAGGCCATAGAGCCTAGAGGGACATGGACAGACTTTTGATGATCAGAGGCTAAGCAACAGCCCCACATGAGGCACTGGTGCCAAGAAATAACTGGAAAACTGGAAAACATGATGTTCTGAATGTTTTGTACAATGTGTTAAGTTTTTCAATAAAAAATAATTAAAATAAATAAATAAATAACATGCTCTAATGGAATAAAATATATATAAGTTCCACCCCCCAAAAAAAAAAAAATGGCGAACATTATTAAAAACGAGTGGGATAGAATTGGATCTTCCTTTTACCCTTCTACCCTTACGTCTTCCTTTAAAAATGTATTCCCGGTCCCGGACTCTCAATTGGTGTTGTGGGGTTCCACCCTAAGGTGGATGGCGCTATCTCCATGTTTGCCAAATGTACTACTATCCCGCTTGAGGATAGCTCGTCATTCAGAGAGCCGATGGATAAGAAGATGGAAACTTTCTAAGAATAATGTTTCTCCATACGGGATACTTGTTTCAACTGGCAGCGGCTGTTCCCTCGGTTGCTGGAGCTGCGGCCTACTGGTGCAACTCCTTAGCGGAATTGATTGAGGTGGAGGGTCCCCTCGAAGTTATCCAGGAAATAATTAAAGCCTTGAGAATTTCTAATTCTTTTATCTGTGATGCAAATATGCAGATTATTTGCCTAAATGCTAAGGTTTCTGGCTTTTCAGTGCAGACCCATCTGGGCGCTCTGGCTGAAGTCCTGGTCTGTGGATATGACTTTTAAGTCTAGACTCCTTTCCCTTCCTTTTAAGGGAAATTTTTTATTTGGTCCAGGCCTGGACTCCATTATCTCCATGGTTACAGGGGGCAAGGGTGCCTTCCTACCGAAGGATAAAAAAAACAAGTCTAAGGGACAAGGCTCTAATTTTCATTCCTTTCATCCTAAGAAATCCCAACAACAGTCCTCCTCTAAGCCTGAGCAAACCAAGAGTACTTGGAAGCCGGCTCAATCCTGGAATAAATCCAAGCAGAGCAAGAAGCCCGCCGAGACTAAGTCGGCATGAAGGGGTGGTCCCCGATCCAGAGCTGGATCGTGTAGGGGGCAGATTGTTGCTGTTTTTAGACACTTGGTTCAGGGACGTGCAGGATCCATGGGTCCTGTAGGTCATAGCTCAGGGATACAAGATATGTTTCAAATCCCATCCACCCAAGGGCAGATTTCTCCTCTCAGAAAGAGGGAAGCCTTTCTGAGGTGCGTGCAGGATCTGTCCTCCTTAGGGGTCATTGTCCCGGTTCCTATAACAGAAAGGGGTTTTGGATACTATTCAAACCTGTTCATGGTCCCAAAGAAGGAGGGAACTTTCTGCCCGATTCTGGACCTAAAGTGCTTAAACAAATTCCTAAATGTTCCCTCTTTCAAGATGGAGACAATAAGATCCATCCTTCCCTTAGTTCAGGAAGGATAGTTCAGGACCACTATAGATCTGAAGGATGCTTACCTTCACGTTCCAATCCACAGGGATCACTTCCAGTTCCTAAGGTTTGCGTTCCTGGACCAGCACTTCTAGTTCATTGCACTTCTGTTTGGTCTAGCTACTGCCCCAAGGATTTTCACAAAGGTTCTAGGGGCTTTTCTAGCCGTTGCCAGAACCCGGGGTATAGCAGTAGCTCCCTACTTGGACGATATTCTGGTACAAGCTCCATCTTTTCATCTGGTGAAGGACCATTCAGTATCTCTTCTCTCTTTTCTTCGATCTCATGGATGGAAGATAAACTTAGAAAATAGTTCTCTTATTCCAAGCACCAGGGTAGAATTCCTACTGTACTGTGATAGACTTCATATCCATGAGGATATTTTTAACAGACCAGAGACATTGCAAGCTAACTTTGGCATGTCTTGCCCTCCAGGTCTACTTAAAGGGACAGTATACACTCATTTTCATATAACTGCATGTAATAGACACTACTATAAAGAATAAGATGCAAAGATACTGTGTAAACTGTTTAAAAAGTTACTTAGAAGCTCTGTTGAAAAGGTAGCTGGAAAGCCCACTGCAAGTGGGAAATAAGACACTCCCCCCTCCCCCTTTTTTTGCATATGAAAAGACCTTTTACACAAACAGGTGCAAGCTAGAGAAGGTAGCTGACAGTATTCACATAAAACTTTGGGGCTTGGTTAGGAGTCTGAAAATCAGAGCAATGTTATTTAAAAATAATAAAAAAAAACTAAACATTTTAAAAAAACAAAACTTCATGGGCTATATAAATAGATCATCTACAAAACATTTATGCAAAGAAAAAATGAGTGTATAATGTCCCTTTAAGGCCATCTGTGGCTCAGTGTATGAAGGTAATTGGTCTTATGGTGTCCAGCATGGACATCATTCCCTTTGCCAGGTTCTGTCTCAGACCGTTGTAACTGTGCATGCTGAGGCATTGGAACAGTGAAAATTTGGATCTGTCTCAACAGATTGCTATAGACAACCGGTCGAGAGAATCGCTCTCTTAGTGGCTCTATCCAGATCATCTGTCCCGAGGGACATCCTTTCTAAGACCATCCTGGGAGATTGTGACTATGGACGTGAGTCTATCAGGATAGGGAACTGTTTGGGGAGCCAAGAATGCACAGGGCCTGTGGTCTCAGGAGTAACACTGCCCCCCGATCAACATTCTCGAACTTCGGGCAATTTTCAATGCTCTGAAGGCTTGGCCCCTTCTGGGTTCGTCCCAGTTTATCAGATTCCAATCAGACAATATAACCTCGGTGGCTTACATCAACCACCAGGGGGAAATGAGAAGCTCCCTAGCAATGAGGAAAGTATCTCAGATTCTGGAGTGGGCGGAGGCCCGCAGCTGTTTGCTGTCAGAGATCCACATTCCGGGTGTGGACAACTGGGCAGCGGATTTTCTCAGAAGACAATCCTTTCATCCGGGGGAATGGTCTCTCCTTCCCGAAGTGTTTGTGGAGATATGCAACAGGTGGGGGATGCTGGAGATAGATCACATGGCGTCTTGTCTCAATACCAAGCTACCCAGATATGGGTAGAGGTCCAGGGATCCTCAGGCAGAGCTAATAGATGCATTAGCGGTGCCTTGGAGGTTCAATCTAATTTACCTTTTCCCGCCGTTACTACTCCTTCCTCGTGTAGTGGCCTGCATCAAGCAGGAGCAGGCATCAGTAATTCTGATTGCTCCATCGTGGCCGCGAAGGACGTGGTTCGCGGATCTGGTGGGGATGTCTTCTCCTCCATGGAAGTTACCTTGTCGCAGAGATCTGCTGGAACAAGGTCTTTTTGTTCATCAAAATCTAGATTCTCTGAGGCTGACTGCATGGAGATTGAACGCTTAGTGTGGAGAACCTATTTATTCTGGTGTGAAGAGCGTGGAATCCCCTGGCATAAAGTTAAGGTTGCCCTGAAGTAGACGGTCCTTTCTCAGAAGGAGTCTCCACGGAGGTAGAGACGACAATTCCACTAGATCTGCATACCAGATCCTGCCAGGCCACTGCTCTATGAGAATCAACGACATCCCCTACTTTTTGATCCGAGCAATGACTCTTGGCAGGAGAGCGAACGGAGGAAATATGTAAGCTAGTCTGAAATTCCAAGGGCCTGCCAGAGCATCTATCAAGAAAGCCTGTGGATCCCTTGACCTCGAGCCATATCTCAAAAGCTTGGCATTCTGCAGAGAAGCCATGAGATCCAGTTCTGGCTGCCCCCAATTGAGGATTAAACTGGAAAATACTTCCGGATGGAGTTCCCACTCCCCCGGATGAAAGGTCTGTCGCCTCAGAAAATCCGCCTCCCAATTGTCCACTCCTGGGATGTGGATTTCAGAAAGACAACAGTTGTTAAGTAAATGAGAGTTAGAGTCATGACAAGCCGGGGGAATGGTCTCTCCTTCCCGAAGTGTTTGTGGAGATATGCAACAGGTGGGGGATGCTGGAGATAGATCTCATGGTGTCTTGTCTCAATACCAAGCTCCCCAGATATGGGTCGAGGTCCAGGGATCCTCAGGCAGAGCTAATAGATGCATTAGCGGTGCCTTGGAGGTTCAATCTAATTTACCTTTTCCCGCTGTTACCACTCCTTCCTCGTGTAGTGGCCTGCATCAAGCAGGAGCAGGCATCAGTAATTCTGATTGCTCCATCGTGGCCGCGAAGGACGTGGTTCGCGGATCTGGTGGGGATGTCTTCTCCTCCATGGAAGTTACCTTGTCGCAGAGATCTGCTGGAACAAGGTCCTTTTGTTCATCAAAATCTAGATTCTCTGAGGCTGACTGCATGGAGATTGAACGCTTAGTCCTAGCCAAGAGAGGTTTTTCTGAGAGAGTTATTGATACTCTCATTCAAGCTTGTAAGCCGGTTACTTGTTGCATCTATCATAAGGTGTGGAGAACCTATTTATTCTGGTGTGAAGAGCGTGGATTCCCCTGGCATAAAGTTAAGGTTGCCCTGAAGTAGACGGTTCTTTCTCAGAAGGAGTCTCCACAGAGGTAGAGACGACAATTCCCCTAGATTGCATACCAGATCCTGCCAGGCCACTGCGCTATGAGAATCACCAACGTCCACTACTGCTTGATCCAAGCAATGACTCTTGGCAGGAGAGCGAACAGAGGAAATATGTAAGCTAGTCTGAAATTCCAAGGGCCTGCCAGAGCATCTATCAAGAAAGCCTGTGGATCCCTTGACTTCGAACCGTATCTCAAAAGCTTGGCATTCTGCCGAGAAGCCATGAGATCCAGTTCTGGCTGCCCCCAATTGAGGATTAAACTGGAAAATACTTCCGGATGGAGTTCCCACTCCCCCGGATGAAAGGTCTGTCGCCTCAGAAAATCCGCCTCCCAATTGTCCACTCCTGGGATGTGGATTGCAGAAACACAACAGTTGTTAAGTAAATGAGAGTTAGAGTCATGGCAAGCCGGGGGAATGGTCTCTCCTTCCCGAAGTGTTTGTGGAGATATGCAACAGGTGGGGGATGCTGGAGATAGATCTCATGGTGTCTTGTCTCAATACCAAGCTCCCCAGATATGGGTCAAGGTCCAGGGATCCTCAGGCAGAGCTAATAGATGCATTAGCGGTGCCTTGGAGGTTCAATCTAATTTACCTTTTCCCGCCGTTACCACTCCTTCCTCGTGTAGTGGCCTGCATCAAGCAGGAGCAGGCATCAGTAATTCTGATTGCTCCATCGTGGCCGCGAAGGACGTGGTTCGCGGATCTGGTGGGGATGTCTTCTCCTCCATGGAAGTTACCTTGTCGCAGAGATCTGCTGGAACAAGGTCTTTTTGTTCATCAAAATCTAGATTCTCTGAGGCTGACTGCATGGAGATTGAACGCTTAGTCCTAGCCAAGAGAGGTTTTTCTGAGAGAGTTATTGATACTCTCATTCAAGCTTGTAAGACGGTTACTCGTTGCATCTATCATAAGGTGTGGAGAACCTATTTATTCTGGTGTGAAGAGCGTGGATTCCCCTGGCATAAAGTTAAGGTTGCCCTGAAGTAGACGGTCCTTTCTCAGAAGGAGTCTCCACGGAGGTAGAGACGACAATTCCCCTAGATCTGCATACCAGATCCTGCCAGGCCACTGCGCTATGAGAATCACCAACGTCCCCTACTGCTTGATCCAAGCAATGACTCTTGGCAGGAGAGCGAACAGAGGAAATATGTAAGCTAGTCTGAAATTCCAAGGGCCTGCCAGAGCATCTATCAAGAAAGCCTGTGGATCCCTTGACTTCGAACCGTATCTCAAAAGCTTGGCATTCTGCCGAGAAGCCATGAGATCCAGTTCTGGCTGCCCCCAATTGAGGATTAAACTGGAAAATACTTCCGGATGGGGTTCCCACTCCCCCGGATGAAAGGTCTGTCGCCTCAGAAAATCCGACTCCCAATTGTCCACTCCTGGGATGTGGATTGCAGAAAGACAACAGTTGTTAAGTAAATCAGAGTTAGAGTCATGACAAGCCTTAAAATGTCGTGCAACACTACTGGTAATTTTTTTTTTTTTACATAATTTCTATGTTCTCTTACTCTGTCAAGGAGTTGTCTCTGTTTTTTCCCACGTAATACATCGGACATGGGCAAAAAAAAGATAGACCACTCCAAAAGTCTGACAATTTATCAAGTGGTTGATATGGAAAGTTTTACCCCAGTAGAAAAAGTATTAGTTCTAACAATAAAGCTACATGACACACATTTTCCACAAGGGAAACTACCTTATTGTGATTGGTGCATTGTAAGCCAGTTTTGTTTCAGAGTTTTAGTAAAATGGCTTCTTACCAAACAATCTTTAAGACTCAGAGTTTTTCTTGCTGTCAAAAGGGGGCGCTCCCCCACTTTTCCTGCAATTCTTCTATCAGCCAGTAAAAAATGACAATTTGTAGTCAAAATATGGCAAATTTTGTCCCAGTGACAATTGTACTGAGTTATAAATCTAACATTAGAATTTTGTTCTATATGCTTTGTTTTTGAGGTCACTACATAGATCCTCATTTATTATTCATGACAACACAT
This sequence comes from Bombina bombina, assembly GCF_027579735.1. Taxonomy (NCBI): domain Eukaryota; kingdom Metazoa; phylum Chordata; class Amphibia; order Anura; family Bombinatoridae; genus Bombina; species Bombina bombina. The sequence goes on along the minus strand of NC_069502.1, from coordinate 847,715,189 downwards.
CCCTCATATATCAGTCAGTAGAGTAAAAAAGTCCTAATGAGGTGCGCTTATGTAGAGCATAGATGATCCTCAGCATTCCCAATATGAGTGGACATGGAAAAAGCTCCTATAGAGGACAGAAGAAGAGAGGCGCCGCAATAGAACAATATTGTCTAATACAAATAGGTAACAGAGGGTGTGACCCCACCCCCTTCCAATAGAACTACTCACAGTAGCAGCAGCACAACCAGAGTGCCTGACTCAGCAGATTGGGACTATAATGAATCTCCCAACAGACACGCTGGAATGTCAAATACGTTTCTGATGTCGTCACAGAAGATCAGCTGGCCCAAGGAATCTGTCATCCAAAGCTAGTACTGATGGCGTACCATCAAGGATAATGAGGGGGACACGAACTCCAGAAAGTAGGGCAATTAATGCCTCAGTGGTAGGGTAGTAACAATAAATCACAGAGCAAGTGTGTAAAATTTACACAGCAACGTGTTTCTCATCTCATAAAAGCAGTTTAATCAGGCTGTAATTTAACACACACCTTATGCTCATTAAATACCCTACGCTAACCAATCTAGGGGCAGTTGCGGCGCACACCTCTCTCAGGCGGGGCAATGACAGCCCAGAATCTCTTATCCAATGATCAATGCATGTGAGATATACCTGTCAGGGAGATGTGCGGAGGAACAACCCCTCAATGGGAGTTACTATATAGAACATATAAACAATAATAAATAAAATGTCCTAAAGGCATTGGTGATGACGAATTAATGGTGACTACTATACATAATGTAATAAGCATTAAGAACAATAAATAATAAAACATTAATACTCTATAAATCTAGAACATCAATATATTAATATAATAGAGAAACTTGTTACAAAAGTCATCATCAAACCGAAGATGGGGGGTTGTCATCAGCGCACAGACCCAAAGGACACACATGTGTGAACATCAACAGAGGAAAATATACATAAACATTCATCAGAATATGGTATACTAGAGTATGGTATTTACTGCATACCATATTCTGATGAATGTTTATGTATATTTGCCTCTGTTGATGTTCACACATGTGTCCATGTTTCAGTATTCAATATTTGTATGAGATGATTTGTATTTCTTAAGTAACTAGATAATTCTAATACCATTGGTTGCAAGAGGGAGTCAATCCACTCAGAGAGTGGTCCTAATAAAGATCCAATGCCCGATACAATGGGGCACGCTGTAACATTAATTAGACTCTTATGTACTTTTGGAAAAGCATGGAACACTGGTGTCTGTGGGCGTTCTACAAATAGATATTCACTAGTGAATTTGTCAATATAACCTTCATGTAAACCTTCATCCAAAAGATGTGTCAATTCATATTTATATATATATTTATTGGGTTGTTATCCAAGATCTCATAGTTTTGTGTATTGTTTAATTGTCTCATAATTTCATCTTCATAATCAATAGTGTCCCATACCACTATACTCCCTTCTTTGTCAGATCTCTTAAAGGTGATGTCAGTGTTTTTTTGTAGATCTGTTAACGCTTTCCATTCTTTGTGTGTTAAGTTTTATTTCTGCTTTGAAGTGTTAACTTCTTGTGATAATTTAACTAAATCTCTTTCTATTCTAAGCATTAGGAAATATATGTATATACATTGTTGAACGCTATAGATCATATATGGAATTTGAAAACGTGTATATATATATATATATATATATATTATATGCATTTGACTCATATATGAAGTCATATCTCTAAACATTTGGAAATATATGTATATATATATCGTTTAACGCTATAGATCATATATGGAATTTGAAGATATGTATATATATATATATATATATATTATCACACGCTATATATAATATATGGCATTTTGAATATACATTTATTTATTCATTGTTTAAATTTTATTGACATATCATATATACACATATAAAGTAACAAGTACAAGGATAAAGTAATCATTTATAATTGCTTAAGTAATATGCAAAAATCATGTATAATAGGATAACTCCATTTAATATTTGCAGCAAGGGTTATATTTATGCATTCTGAATATGGAGAGCTTAATAGAGCCAATAGTAATACAAAAGATGTAATGAGAAGGTAACAAAGAGTTAATTAATGATCAGGCTCAGATGTGTGTTTTTATTTGTTGAGTATAAGAGAACTATTTGTTTGACACTAAGTAGATCTATGAGTACGACTTTGGAAGCTGAAACGCGTTAGATGATTGTGTCTGAGCTTGTTCTATGTTTTATCATCCTGCTGCTTTTAATGAGATGTTCATGAAACAAAGACCAAGTTTTATATAAGCACCTTTGTTTGGGAATCCAATTTTTTTGCTTATTGATAAACAATAAAAATATACTTGCTATATAAAGGGCAACAAACATTCTCTGATAAGTCAAACAATTGGTCAGTCACACCTGCATGTATTCACAATTAATTAGTTGACATGGTAACAAAGGTAAGCAATGACCTCACAAATGGGATACAATATATGTATGGTTTACAAATAGTCAGTTGACATGGAAACAAAAGTAAACAGTAGCTTCACATATACAGATAACATAACATTGTACAAATCCAATATGAAATATAAGGTATTCAATATATTAAAATATATTAATATATATATATATATATATATATATATATATATATATATATATATATATATATATATATATATAATCTTTCCATTCTAAAAAAATATCATACCCCCACCTCCACCCCCCCCACAGCATATATCCTCGTATCATGACATACAGTAATAAAAACGTATGTAATTTTGAATCAGACTAATCAAAATATAAATAACAGTGTTGCACTCAAACATACCTACATATAAACCCATAAAAACTTCCCAGAGTACGCCTATTAGTGCAATATAAAGTGAAAATGCACATGTCAGGCATTAGCCTACTGTACTTGTTCTAGATTTGTAAAACCCTGGAATAATAATCAGTGTCTACTCGATATTGCAGAATCGAAATCAAATTAATAAAGGTTTCGCCTGCTTAAATAGTGCTTGTGAAAGAATCGATTCTTGCAAAAGTAACTTTGACTATGTGTAAAACTACAAGCCGTATTGATGTAAAACAAACATTCATGGCATCACCGCCACCCAGTCCACACCTAGTAGCCTCCTCTGTGTATTAAGGGGTGTGTGCATATGCACCAATCATAGAGAAAATTAATCGGAAAAGGGGCGGGTACACAAACAGTTCTAATAGCCTCAAATACACATCATGATCGAGTCATAGAACTACCTAGATGTGGCTATATATTATTTGTTCCACAGTGATATGTGTTCAATCTCAAAGATCGTACTAATGTCCCTGCAGTGATATGTCCTAATCCTATATAGGATCATTACAAGACGGGCTTGCGGTCAAAGGGTTTAGGCTATATAATCAGACCTTGGTGATCAATATAAAGGAAACTCACTCATAATCATAAACAATAATGGTAAAATATGATATACTATAATAACAAGCGATAATAATTGGAGGAATCTAATATGTGTTATTCACAGAGCTCTACCACAAATAATCAAATGCAATGAGCTATGATATTAATCAAAATTAAAATAGAGCTTTGTGATAAACGTGATAACACCCTACCTAAGTGTATAATGTTTAAAAGTGTAGTAGATGACATATACTGATATGCAGAATAGTTTATGATAAATAAAATAGTAGTGCTAAAACAAAACTAGACGTCCTATACTGATCCGAAATATATGACAGGGTGATTAAACTAATACTAACTATAGGAGTGATCAAATATATAAGTATATATACTTGGTGTAGTCAGGATATATATTGCTGGGCAATACAAGGACCCCTAGCTAAATGGTGTTGTTAACAAGTGATGATAGGAATCTCATATTAAAGCTGTACGGGGCCATAAACATATCATCCACATCTCTCATATGACTCCCCCTGATTAACCCCTTAATGACCGAGGACGTGCAGGGTACGTCCTCAAAAAAAAGGCAGTTAACGCCTGAGGACGTACCCTGCACGTCCTCGGTGTGGAAAGCAGCTGGAAGCGATCCTGCTCGCTTCCAGCTGCTTTCCGGTTATTGCAGTGATGCCTCGATATGGAGGCATCCTGCAATAACCTTACATGGCCATCCGATGCAGAGAGAGCCACTCTGTGGCCCTCTCTGCACCGGACATCGATGGCCGGTATCGTTGGTGGGTGGGAGCCGACTTGGGAGGCGGGTGGGCGGCCATCGGTGTGTCCTGTTAGATCAAGGGGGGCGGGATCGGAGGCGGGATGTTAGGGTGCGCGCGCGTGCACGGAGGTTGGCGGGCGCGTGCACGGGGCGGGAGCGTGTGGGAACCGCTACACTACGGAAAATAGTGTTAAGAATAAAATGAAAAAATGCCCAAATCTTGTTTGTGCAAAAGCACAAAAAGAGATCGCGGAGGGGTGGGGGGTTGGTTTTGTATGGGGGGAAGCTACACTACAGAAAATTTTAATAAAAATGTAAAAAAAAAACATGTTTTCTTCTAAAATGGGTACTGGCAGACAGCTGCCAGTACCCAAGATGGCACAGATTAAGTTAGAGTGGGAGGGTTATAGTGCTGTTTGGGGGGGATCAGTGAGGTTGGGGGCTAAGGGGGGGATAGTACACAGCAGCATATGTAAATATGCTTTAAAAAAACACAAAAAAACAACAAATATAGCTTTTATTTTAGTACTGGCAGACTTTCTGCCAGTACTTAAGATGGCGTGGACAATTCTGGGGTGGGGGAGGGAAGAGAGCTGTTTGGGAGGGATCAGGGGGTCTGATGTTTCAGGTGGGAGGCTGAGCTCTACACTAAATGTGATATTAACCCTGCAAGCTCCCTACAAGCTCCCTAATTAACCCCTTCACTGCTAGCCATAATACACGTGTGATGCGCAGCAGCATTTAGCGGCCTTCTAAATACCAAAAAGCAACGCCAAAGCCATATATGTCTGCTATTTCTGAACAAAGGGGATCCCAGAGAAGCATTTACAACCATTTGTGCCATAACTGCACAAGCTGTTTGTAAATGATTTCAGTGAGAAACCTAAAATTGTGAAAAATTTAACGTTTTGTTTTATTTGATCGCATTTGGCGGTGAAATGGTGGCATGAAATATACCAAAATGGGCCTAGATCAATACTTGGGGTTGTCTACTACACTACACTAAAGCTAAAATCACCCCAAAAAGCTCCCTACATGCTCCCTAATTAACCCCTTCACTGCTGGGCATAATACACGTTTGGTGCGCAGTGGCATTTAGTGGCCTTCTAATTACCAAAAAGCAACACCAAAGCCATATAAGTCTGCTATTTATGAACAAAGGGGATCCCAGAGAAGAATTTACAACCATTTGTGCCATAATTTCACAAGCTGTTTGTAAATAATTTCAGTGAGAAACCTAAAGTTTGTGAAAAAATTTGTGAAAAAATGAACAATTTTTTTTATTTGATCGCATTTGGCGCTGAAATGGTGGCATGAAATATACCAAAATGGGCCTAGATCAATACTTTGGGTTGTCTACTAAAAAAAAATATATACAGGTCAATGGATATTCAGAGATTCCTGAAAGATATTAGTGTTCTAATGTAACTAGCGCTAATTTTGAAAAATAATGGTTTGGAAATAGCAAAGTGCTATTTGTATTTATGGCCCTATAACTTGCAAAAAAAGCAAAGAACATGTAAACATTGGGTATTTCTAAACTCAGGACAAAATTTAGAAACTATTTAGCATAGGTGTTTTTTGGTGGTTGTAGATATGTAACAGATTTTGGGGGTCAAAGTTAGAAAAAGTGTATTTTTTTTCAATTTTTCCTCATATTTTATAATTTTTTTATAGTAAATTATAAGATATGATGAAAATAATGGTATCTTTAGAAAGTCCATTTAATGGCGAGAAAAACGGTATATAATATGTGTGGGTACAGTAAATGAGTAAGAGGAAAATTACAGCTAAACACAAACACCGCAAAAAATGTAAAAATAGCCTTGGTCCCAAACGGACAGAAAATGGAAAAGTGCTGTGGTCATTAAGGGGTTAAGGAAGCTTTTTTCTCTCTCTCTCTCTTTAAAAAAGGTTTGCAAAAAAAAACACTTAAAATGTTATAATCCAAAATGACAGTAAAAAAATTGCATTGCGATATCATTATGTATAGAAGAAAGGATGTATAATCTAGCCCTTTGTTATGATCTAGGGCAATGATAGCAGAGGGGATTGTACTAATATAGAGAAAAAGGCGCGCAATGATGACGAAAATTATCGTTTTGTGCGCAATGATGACACGGTCAATTACATCATAAATAGGCGACATGGTGAGCGTGCATGTGCATGTAAAATAAACTAATGCTTCATCGAAGTAAAGGCCAGTTCTTATGCTAAGGCCCAATGTCATTTCTTAGAAAATTTAGATGATGCCTCATATCAGTTTAAATGGTATGCAAGTTAAACCCCGTGCTAAGGCAGAACACAATTGCTGATTATGGCACTGTGACCAGATATTAAATTGCATTGATAAAAAATACTGCTCTAATAAAATAACTATTGCATAAAGGGGAATAGTGCCTGTTCCAGGGCTCTTATATATAAATACATATGATAACTTTTGAAAAAGTGCTCAAACCATAGCTGTAAGGGTCAGATAAATGCATGTTTATTATACTTACCCATAGACACTCATCCACTGATAGCAGACGGCCAAACCAGTACTGAAACATATAAGCAGAGGTAATGGAACAGAAGTATGATGCCGATCTGTAAAGGAAGAGCCTATGAAAAGCTTTCTTGTGAGGCGAAAGCATGGTGTCATAAGGCAGTACTCCCTTCACATCCCTCTGACAAGTACTGTACTCTTAGGGGAACTGGGCTTCAAAATGCTCTGAAGAGCTTTTCACTGAAGACATCAAGCACATTATAATGCTTCAACCATCTCCTAGGGAGGCAAAGTTTAAAACTGTGGTATGTGTGAGGTGGGAGGGGTATTTATAGACTTTTAAGGATTAGGAGACTTTGCCTCCTCTTGGTAGCACCAATATGAAAGAAAAAACCTTTGTCTGAGGAAACAGCAAACTCTTTAGAAAATGTATTTTCCAACAATGTTGTTGAAAGGACAACAACAGTCTTCTGGTGTGAGATTCTGCTAAATGAAAAGATGGAGCTTGAACCAAGATATCATCCAGGTAACGAAAACACTGGAATACCCTGATCTCTGATAACAGACAAAAAGGTACTCAGGACCTTGGAGAATAGTCTGGGAGCTGTATCCAAACCAAATGGTAGAGCAACAAACTGAAAATTTGTGTCTAGAAAAGCAAACCTTAGAAACTGATGATGTTCCTTGTGAATAGAAACATGAAAGTATGCATCATTTTAAATCTATTGTGAACATATACCGACCTTGCTGAACAAAAGGTAGAATAGTCTGAATAGTCTTCATTTTGAAAGTAGGGACTCTGAGCCTTTAGTTCCAGAACTTGTCTGAAAATTCCCTCTTTCTTTGGAACAATGATGAGATTGGAGAAAAACCCCATTCCCTGTTCCAACAAAGGAACAGGAACAATCACTTCCATAGACTCTAAATTCAAAACTCACTGAAAAAGGCCTTAGCCTTTACAGGATTTCTCAGAACATTGGATATAAAAAAGAAAACTTTCCCCTGGGAGGCCTTGTTCTGAAACCAATTCAATATTCCTGGGAGACTATATTTATAACACAGGGATAATGAACAGACTAAAAGCAAGCTTCCTTTATAAAAACAAAACAAAAAAAACCCCATAATTTATGCTTACCAGATAAATTCCTTTCCTTCCGGCTTCATTCCTTACTGTTGGGAAATACAACACCTGGCCACCAGGAGGTGGCAAAGACACCCCAGCCAAAGGCTTAAATATCCCTCCCACTTACTCACTACCCCAGTCATTCTGCCAAGGGAACAAGGAAAAGTAGGAGAAACATAAGGGTATAAATGGTGCCAGAAGAATAAAATAAATAATACGGGACCGTCCATAAACAAGAAAAAACATGCGGGGGCCATGGACTCTCCCTATCCGGAAGGAAAATCTGACTCCTCAGGGAACTAGCAGAAAGGCCCTTCTCCAGCGTATCCTGGAGAAAAGATAAGATCCTGGCAACCTTAACTCTGTTCCAGGAAAAACCATGCTCTTCACACCAGAATAAGTAGGTCCTCCAACCTTTGTGGTAGATACGCTGAGTAACTGGTTTAAAAGCTTGAATAAGAGTATCAATGACACTCTCAGAGAGACCTCTCTTGGCTAAGACTAAGCATTCAATCTCCACGCAGTCAGCCTCAGAGAATCTAGGTTTTGATGAACAAATGGACCTTGTATCAGCAGGTCTCTTCAACAAGGTAACTTCCACAGAGGAGATGAGGACATCCCCACTAGATCCACGAACCCCGTCCTTCGCGGCCACGATGGAGCAATCAGGATTTACTGATACCAGCAACTGCTTGATGCGGGCCACCACTCGAGGATGAAGTGGTAATGGAGGAAAAAGATACATGAGTTTGAACCTCTAGGGCACTACTAGTGCATCTATTAGATCCGCTTGGGGATCCCTTGACCTCGACCCGTACCTGGGTATCTAGGTATTAAAACAGGACGCCATGAGATCTTACTCTGGCGTCCCCCACTTGCTGCATATTTCTGCAAAGACCTCGAGATGGAGAGACCATTCCCCTGGATGGAATGATTGCCTGCTGAGAAAATCCGCCTCCCAGTTGTCCACACCCAAAATGTGGATTGCTAACAGCGAACAGCTGTGGGCCTCCACCCACTCCAGAATCTGAGATACTTCCTTCATCGCCAAGGAACATCTTGTTCCCTCTTGATGGTTGATGCAAGCCACCGAGGTTATATTGTCTGATTGGAATCTGATAAACTGGGACGAACCCAGAAGTGGCCAAGTCTTCAAGGCCTTGACGATTGCCCGTAGTTCCAAAATATTGATTGGGAGGGAGGACTCCTCCTGAGTCCACAACCCCTGTGCCTTGCTGGCACCCCAAACAGCTCCCTATCCGGATAGGCTTGCATCCGTAGTCACAATCTCCCAGGATAGTCTTAAGAAGCATGTCCCTCAGGACAGAAGATCTGGACAGGGCCACCAAGAGAGCAATTCTCTTGACCGGCTGTACAATACAATCTGTTAAGGCAGATCTGAATGATCGCCATTCCACTGCCTCAGCATACACAGTTGTAAAATTCTGAGACGAAACCTGGCAAAAGGAATGATATCCATGCAAGACCCCATGATACCAATCACCTCCATACACTGAGCCACAGAGGGACTCAAGGAGGTCTGGAGGGCAATACATGCCGAAGTTAGCTTGCAACATCTCTGGTCTGATAGAAATGTCCTCAGGGATATGGAGTCTATTTTATTACCCAGGAATTCCACCCTGATACTTGGGTTAAGAGAACTCTTTTCCAAGTTTATCTTCCATCCATGTGATCGAAGAATACTAAGGGAATTCTTCCGCAAGACGAAAGGATGGTGCTTGCACCAGAATATCATCCAAGTATGGGGCTACTGCAATACCCTGAGGTCTGGCACTGGCTAGAAGAGCCCCCAGAACCTTTGTAAAGATTCTTGGAGCAGTAGCTAGGCCAAACGGAAGGGCAATGAACTGGAAGTGCTGGTCCAGGAATGCAAACCTCAGGAACTGATAGTGTTCCCTGTGGATTGGAACATGTAGGCAAGCATCCTTCAGATCTATAGTGGTCATAAACTGGCGTTTCTGAATTAAAGGAAGGATGGACCTTATCGTCTTCATCTTGAAGGAAGGGACACTGAGAAATTTGTTTAAGCACTTTAGATCCAGAATTGGGTGGAAAGTTCCCTCCTTCTTTGGGACCACGAAAAGGTTTGAATAAAACCCCAAAACTCTTTCTTCTATAGGCACTGGGACAACAACTCCTAAGGAGGATAGATCCCGAACGCACCCTAGAAAGGCATCCCTCTTTTCTGGTCTGGTAGACAGATTTGAGAGAAGGAATCTACTCCTTGGCAGATGAGATTTGAAACCTATCTTGTATCCCTGAGATACCACCTCCAGGACCCACTGATCCTGTACGTCCTTGAACCAGGCGTCTGAAAAAAGAGACAGTCTGCTCCCTACACGATCCAATCCCGGATCTGGGGCCGCCCATTCATGGCGATTTGTTTTCAGCTGGGTTTTTATTCTGCTTGAATTTATTCCAGGACAGAGCCGGCTTCCAAGTACTCTTGGGTTGCTCAGGCTTGGAGGAGGATTGTTGTCATTGGGATTTGTCAGAACGAAAATTAGAAGATTGTCATCCCTTTTTCTTCTTATCTTGCGGTAGCAAGGCACCCTTGTCTCCGGTAACCATAGAAATATTGGAGTCCAGGCCTGGAGCAAATAAAATCTTTCACTTGAAGGTAAGAGAAAGGAGTCTGGACTTAGAAGTCATATCCACAGACCAAGATTTAAACCAGAGGGCCCGGCAGGGTAGGACCACAAAGCCAGAGGACTTTGCATTTAGGCAAATAATTTGTATGTTCGCATCACAGATAAAAGAATAAGCAATTCTCAGAGCTTTAATTCTATCTTGAATATCATCAAGGGGAGACTTCACCTCATTGAGTTCCGACAAAGAGTCGCACCAGTAGGTAGCCGCACCAGCAATCGTGGCAACTGCAGCCGCCGGTTGAAACAAAAAACCTGTATGTTGAAAAATCTTTCTCAGAAAGGTTTCCATTTTCTTATCCATCGGCTCTCTGAATGAAGAACTATCCTCAAGTGGTATAGTAGTATGTTTAGCAAGCATAGAGATAGCACCAACCACCTTAGGAATGGAGCCCCACAAATCCAGTTGAGAGTCCGGGACCAACTTTTTAAAAGTAGACGAGGGGGAAAAGGAAGAACCAATTCTTTCCCATTCGTTCTTAATAATGTTCGCCATCTTAACTGGCACAGGAAAAGTCATAGGAACTTTCCTGTCTTTGTAAACTCTGTCTAATTTAGGTATCATAGGTTCTTCAGGCAGTGTGCCCTCTGGAACCTCTAACATAGACAGAACCTCCTTTTTTTTTTTTTTTTTTTTTTTTTAAAGATATTTTTTATTGAGGTAAGATAACATACAGGAAAATACATTATCATAAGAATATCATGGCAACACGCCCATATGACATACATCAATACATAACTTAAAAAAACAGTATAACAGACATGTCTTTGGACTTATGTGATCTCTATGGAGTCCATCTGTTACAGAAGCATTAGTTATTTTGTTGTGAAAAGCTTATTTCCCAGCAGCAATGCCTGAACCAGCAAGCCAGCGCCTAAGAAGGGCTCCAAGAAAACCGTAACAAGTTTCATTTCATAAAGAGTTAACTCTTTTTTTTCAGCTTTTAGAAACTATTGTCTAATCACCTCTGGAGCCAGACTGCTAATTGATAAGATGAACTTGTAAACTTGTTATCTTAAGTACTGTAATCCTATTGTGGCCTGTCAAAGGACAGTGCTCTCTATCTAAATGTGTGATGGGGGATTTTGTGCTTCCCCCCCTCTCCCCCTGGGAGTGCCCTGTGTGCATGTAACCTTAATAAAAAGCAGGCTGGGCATCCCAGTCCTGAGTTCTTGTTTTGACCCTCAATCGCAGCGTTGACTCGTTTTTGTGGGCAGAAGGGTATCCTAGCTGTACTGCAGCTAAGGGAGATTATTCTATATTTGCGAGACTCATATAGAATACTATGGAAAGCAGCTTCTCCCCTCTTTAGCAATAGGGATCCAGGCTACTAAGCGGTCCATCTCTCAGCGAGACTAAGGGTAACCGTAACATTTGGCGGCAGCGGCGGGATTTTCCTGGATTTCCTAGGATAGGTACAGAACGGATGGAGAGCGCTTACGAAAAATTGAAGCGTACAACCCTAAAGGATTTACTTGAAAGCAGAGGGGGGTACGCCAGCAACCGGCCGAGGAGAGAGCTGATCGCAGAATTGACCGAACTGGATCAGAGCTTCACAATGGCGGAAACACCGACCACGATTAGTGACGAAAAAACCAGGATTGTTCGGGAAAGGCTCTCATTATACGGGCCGAACCCCTCCATGGAATTGGTACAGCAGTTGATGGCGGAGGCGGACGAGGATATACGAGAGACTCGAGCCCACGAACTCAACCTAGCGAACGCACACCGCAATGCTGAAGCCCCGCAGGTAATCATCCCTGTCGAAAATGCTGGGAGGCCCAAGATACCCTATGCGGCATTTCGACCCTTCCTAGAGAGCGAGACAGGGATTGATGAATATTTGGCGGACTTCGAAAGGCAATGTGCCCTGCACCAGATTCCCAACAGAGAGTGGCCCACGATATTGTCTGGGAAACTATCCGGGCGAGCCCTGGAAGCCTTTCGTACTCTGGGTGCTGAGGAAGTGACACAGTATGAGCTAGTTAAGGAGACACTGTTGCGACGGTACGCTGTAACTCCGGACACGTATCGCCGACAGTTTCGGGGCACGGAAAAGAAGCCTAACGATACCCATATGGAATGGGCGCACCGAATGCGGAGAGCGGCAAATCACTGGCTGAGCGGAAGTAAAGCGGTGACTGGGGAGGAAATTTTACAATTGTTTCTCTTAGAACATTTTTATAATGGCATGGAACAGCAAGGGAAGGAATGGCTGCGAGACAGGCGGCCTTCTACCTTAGAAGAAGCAGCCAAATTGGCCGATGAACATTATGACTCCCGTCTTCACGAACCCATGAACTACCGAGCTCCAGCACGGGTCGAACCCAGAGAGGTTTACCGTGCACCCCCTCGTGCTGAATTCCGAGCCCCGGTGCCCACAGGGCCCGTCCGACACTCAGGACCACCCAATAACAGCTCTGAGCGTCCCAGACCGACTTGCCACCGATGCAAGCAACCAGGGCATTTCATGGCTAGCTGCCCCCTTAATACGCACCAGACACCCAGGAATTACAATGACCCCTCTGAGTCCTATCGTCCGGCCCGGGCCCTCTGTGTTAACCAAGAGGCCCCTATGGAGGGATATGTGGGGCCGCTTCACGAGGCAGACCCTGTATATGCTGCCTCAGATAACCGCCAGCACCATCGGCAGAGGGTATGGCTCGAGGGGCGATCTACCGAGGGATTGCGAGACACAGGGGCTACTATCACGCTGGTACAGAGTCATTTGGTGCCAGAGCACAAGCGATCCGGACAGACTGTGGCCGTTAGAGTGGCGGGGGGGGATGTGTACAAAATTCCAACAGCTAAAGTGCATCTTGATTGGGGAGCGGGAAAGGGGGCTGTGAACGTGGGCCTAATGGATAATTTACCTGCCGAAGTACTACTGGGCAACGATTTGGGCCCCATGACTTCTGCCTATGCTCCAGTATGCAACAACGAGGCGGACCCAGTGACTACACGGGCCCAAGCCCGGACGGAGCGAGAGCTTTCACCAGTGCGGGAGACACAGGTAAGACCTACCCCGACCTTGCCTGACAGGTTAGGCCCCATACCCTGGGACACCCCAGATGCTTTCGAGGCAGAGTCTAAGACTGACCCGACCTTACAAAAGTACCGGGAACGAGCAGAGACCGGAGGGGGCGGGCAGATAACGAAACATTCTTATGGGAAAAAGGGAAACTATACCGCTGGACAGAGAAAAGGGGACAGCGTAGGCGACAGCTGGTAGTGCCCCACAAATACCGTCAAGAAATCCTCAAAATAGGCCACGACATCCCCTTAGCAGGCCACCTAGCCGTTACCCGTACCCTACACCGCATTACTCACACGTTCTTTTGGCCAGGGGTGCACGCTGACGTTAGAACTTACTGTAACACCTGCGATGTGTGTCAACGAGTAGGAAGGCGAGGCGATCACCCTAAAGCCCAGCTAGTAAATATGCCCATTGTAGAGGAACCCTTCAGCCGGGTTGCTATTGACCTAGTGGGACCACTGGCTACCCCTAGTCCCTCCGGTAAGCGATACATTCTTACCGTAGTGGACTACGCTACCAGGTACCCAGAGGCTGTCGCCCTATCCAACATACAAGCGGATACGGTAGCGAATGCACTAGTACAGGTGTTCTCCCGGGTAGGATTTCCAAAAGAAATCCTATCCGACCGAGGCACCCAATTTACGGCTGAATTGACCCAACAACTCTGGCAGGTTTGCAAAATTAAGTCCCTCCTAAGCTCCCCATACCACCCCCAGACGAACGGGCTGTGTGAGAGGTTCAATGGGACCCTCAAGCAAATGCTCAAGACGTTCACTCAGGAATACCGAGACTGGGAACGCTTCCTGCCGCACCTCCTATTTGCTTATCGGGAGGTGCCCCAGGAAACGACAGGGTTCTCTCCCTTCGAGTTGCTCTACGGAAGAAAGGTACGGGGACCCCTAAACCTGATCCGGGAGCACTGGGAGGGAGAGATGGAGGCTGACGGTGTCCCAATTGTGCCATACGTGCTGGAACTCAGGGACCGAATGGAGCAATTAGCCAAATCCGTGCGGGCTAATCTCCAGTTGGCCCAGAGAAGACAGAAAGTATGGTACGATCGGGGGGCCCGAAAGAGAATCTTCACCATAGGACAAAAGGTGTTAGTACTTAAGCCGGTGAAGACAGACAAATTGCAGGCGTCCTGGCAGGGTCCCTACCAGATCGTAGAGAAAAGGGGAGACACCACTTATGTGATAGCTAGCTGCCACGACAACAATCTTAGAAAGACATTCCATGTAAACATGCTCAAGGAATATTTTGAGCGACCAGAGAACGTGACGGCCATATGTTGTTCCCCTCAGGAAGACCCCGACAGTTTACCCATTCCAGACCTATTAGAAAAGAGCCTCCCCACAGGTATAGTGGCTCAGGTTCAGATAGGGGACCGACTTAGCCCCACTGAAAGGGAGCAGCTCAACCAACTCCTCCAGTCCAAACACCTCACCTTCTCCCCGAAGCCAGGGTACACTACTTTAACCACCCACCAGGTAGATACTCCGGGACAAGCTCCCTTGCGCCAGGCTCCGTACCGAATCCCCGAAGCAGTTAGGACAGGAATGAAGAAGGAGATCGATGAGATGCTCCAGCTCAGGGTAATTGAGCCCTCCGATAGTCCCTGGGCCTCCCCAGTTGTCTTGGTGCCCAAGAAAGATGGGACCACCCGGTTCTGCGTAGACTATCGGAGGCTCAATGAAAATACCGTGACGGACGCTTACCCTATGCCCAGGGTAGACGAGCTACTCGATCGTATAGCCAGGGGAAATTACCTGACCACTATTGACCTCTGCAAAGGTTACTGGCAGATTCCCCTGGCCCCGGAGGCTATCCCCAAGTCGGCATTCGTCACCCCATTCGGCTTATATCAGTTTAGGGTAATGCCGTTTGGGATGAAGAATGCCCCAGCTACATTCCAGCGCTTGGTGGATAGGCTCCTGGATGGCTTCCAGAGTTTTGCTTGCGCCTACCTGGACGACATAGCGATCCACAGTGAGTCCTGGGAGGACCACTTAGCTCATGTGGGAATGGTTCTGGATCAGATCCGGGCTGCTGGCCTGACTCTGAAGCCAGAAAAATGCCACTTTGGGATGGCCGAGGTACAGTACCTGGGTCACCGGGTGGGGTGTGGAAAGCAGCGACCAGAGCCGGCCAAAATAGAAGCTGTCGCCAATTGGCCCACCCCCATCACTAAGACTCAGGTCCTAGCCTTCCTGGGCACGGCAGGGTACTATAGACGGTTCGTACCAGACTACAGCACACTTGCCAAACCCCTGACTGACTTGACCAAGAAGAACTTACCTCGACAGGTCCTGTGGTCTCCCCACTGTGAAACGGCTTTCCAGGCTCTCAAAAATGCTCTAATTAACGCTCCTGTCTTGGCGGCCCCAGCCCTTAACAAACGTTTTATCGTCCATACCGATGCTTCCATGTTCGGGCTGGGAGCCGTCCTCAGCCAAGTAGGCGAAGATGGAGGGGAGCATCCAGTTGCCTACATCAGCCGGAAGCTCCTGCCCCGCGAAGTCAGCTATGCAGCGGTCGAAAAGGAGTGTTTGGCTTTGGTGTGGGCATTAAAGAAATTGACTCCCTATTTATATGGTCAGGAGTTCACTCTGGTCACCGACCATAACCCGTTGGTGTGGCTGAACCGGGTCTCTGGAGATAACGGCAGGCTATTACGTTGGAGCTTATCGTTGCAAACCTTCAATTTCACCATTACTTACAGACCTGGGAAACAGAATGGCAACGCCGACGGGTTGTCCAGACAAACCGACCTCAGCCCCGCATAACCAGCGGTCTGGACAGCCTTAGTCTGCCCAGAAAAGGGGTCAGACCGTGTCTGCCAGAGTGTTCCACAGAAAGGGAGCAATGTTACAGAAGCATTAGTTATTTTGTTGTGAAAAGCTTATTTCCCAGCAGCAATGCCTGAACCAGCAAGCCAGCGCCTAAGAAGGGCTCCAAGAAAACCGTAACAAGTTTCATTTCATAAAGAGTTAACTCTTTTTTTTCAGCTTTTAGAAACTATTGTCTAATCACCTCTGGAGCCAGACTGCTAATTGATAAGATGAACTTGTAAACTTGTTATCTTAAGTACTGTAATCCTATTGTGGCCTGTCAAAGGACAGTGCTCTCTATCTAAATGTGTGATGGGGGATTTTGTGCTTCCCCCCCTCTCCCCCTGGGAGTGCCCTGTGTGCATGTAACCTTAATAAAAAGCAGGCTGGGCATCCCAGTCCTGAGTTCTTGTTTTGACCCTCAATCGCAGCGTTGACTCGTTTTTGTGGGCAGAAGGGTATCCTAGCTGTACTGCAGCTAAGGGAGATTATTCTATATTTGCGAGACTCATATAGAATACTATGGAAAGCAGCTTCTCCCCTCTTTAGCAATAGGGATCCAGGCTACTAAGCGGTCCATCTCTCAGCGAGACTAAGGGTAACCGTAACACCATCCATGAAGGATGTTACAAAGCCATGAATAAAACCTAATTTTTTGCATAGTTTCATTTTCAACAGACAGGTACAACAAATACATCATGACTTTCTACTGTAAGCCTGCAATCTAACAGTGGTGCTTAATACTTTAGGGCTTATCCCTGTCAATGATCAAGTCAACAACTATATCTTTAAGTAAAATGATATAACCCTATAAGAATTAATTACAGATCAACTTAAATCTCGCCTGCAATGAGTCACCTCCTCAAGCTTTAGCTGATACGAGGTGTAGTGTTGCGGGATTATGGGACACCTAAGCCCAGGCGAGTTGAACCTTGTTTAGTGATAGAAGAGACAAAGCCCAGCAGGGCGGCAGGGCGCCAAAGGACGGGAAGGGGAATAATTATAGAAAGGGGGAGAAGAAAAAGGAAGGGAAAAGAAGAGAAAAAAAAAAAAAGGGGGAGAGGAAGTGCCAGGGGGAAGGGACCAGGGACCCAGTCAATACTCTATATGCAGCTAATCTATCTTGTACTTCTGCTGGTCCCTCCACGCTAGGAGCTATTACTTCCTGATTATCCATCTAATTTCCCCCTGCTTCCCATAGTGCCCAGATCTGTCCATGTAAGCCTACTTTGCCCACCGATTTTAGGGAAAATTCTTCCATAGAACGGATGTATTCAATAATATCGTGTATCATGGCAAATGAGACCTGTGATTTTCCCAACCAGCATCTTGCAATCGCTAATTTTGTGGCCAGAAGGATAACTACACATAGTACTCTCTCGGGCTGGGCCAACTTCCCTAATCCTAAGTGGAAAAGGGCAATATCAGGAGTCAATCTGCGTAATAACCCAAGGCGATCCAACAGCATTGCCACTTGTTGCCAAATCCTCTGGACTCCTGTGCAGTTCCACCAAATATGAAAGTGGGAGCCTCTTTGAACACACCCCCTCCAACACTTATCTGAGGTCTGCGGGAACATCTTTTTCACACTAACTGGTACCCTGTGCCAGCGCAGGACCAATTTTATGTAAAGCTCATACAACGTGACACAATGGATTGCTGCTCTAGTATGCTGGACTGCTTGCTGCCACTCCAACTCCGTGCGCACCCTCCCCATATCCCTCTCCCATTCCACAATGCGGAAAGTTTTTGCAAATCCTTCTGAGTCTAGAAGGAGTTGGTAATGTATTGTCAGGGCTTTTCGAAGAGGTTTACCCGTGAGCCACCTCTTTTCCCACTGAGTCAATTCTCTAGGTCTGCCCTTCTGGAACTTCCAGGATCCCATCAGAGATATGAGCCTGAAGTATTCAAAATGAAATTTTTTGGGAATATCTATTTCCAGCAGATCTGTAGCTTGGGTCACCAAGCCCTGGTGCGTATATAGATCCCTGACGTGCATAATACCCCAATCAGACCACATCTGCGGGTGTGACTCCGGTAGACAGGATAGTAGCGCTCTAATTGAATGGGCAGGAGACGGGTGCGGTGCAACTCGGGCCAAGCCACGAAGTTCCCTCCAGATTTTGATGCCCGCTTTAATAGTGGGGTTCTCCACTCCCACGAGTATGTCTGCATGTTGGGGGACCCAAATAAGGTCTGCCAGTGATAGGCCCGAGGGGAGAATAGCCTGTTCAAGTTGACCCCATCTAGTTTCCTCAGACGGAGCCCCCCATGCCGTCACATGTGAGAGCATGGCTGCCTTATAATATTTACATATGTTGGGAGCCGCCAGCCCCCCATGCAGGATAGGCTTCTGTAGCTGTTGTAAAGCTATCCGTGGGGGCTTGCCCTGCCAAACAAACCTATTTAGTATCGCTTGAAAGCGACTAAGGATAGATTGTGGGACTATTAACGGTATGCATCGAAAGAGATATGTAACCTTGGGCAAAAGTGACATCTTTACGGACTGTATTCTCCCAATCCAAGATATCTCGTACTTTGCCCATTTAGTGGTGAGTGTATCGAACTCCTTTAGTAGAGGTTCATAATTCGCCCGAATTACTGTTTTCGGGTCTGGGGAAAGGACTACCCCCAAATGTTTTAATTCAGTTGTGGACCATGTAAATGGATAAGAGAGCCAAGAGAGCTGCTCCGCCGGGAGATTTAATGCTAATGCCTCTGTCTTTGTATAGTTAAGTCTATAATATGATATCTCACCGAACGTCTGTAGACATTCGAAAACCGCCGGTAGTGAAGAATCAGGTTCCGTGATAAACAAAGTGAGATCATCCGCGAAGAGCGTGAGTTTTTGCATAGTATCATGGATCAGCAGTCCCTGTACCTCCCTAGACCGCCTAATCATGGTTGCCAAAGGCTCAATGGTCAATACAAAGAGCAGCGGGGACAGCGGGCACCCCTGTCTGGTCCCGTTCCTGATCTCGAAGGAATCAGAGCAGAACCCCTTACCTCTGATTTTGGCTGAAGGATCTGAATAGAGTGCCATGATGGCTCCAACCAGAGGGGCCGGGAACCCAAAGGCCTTCAAGACCTCTTCCATGTACTCCCACCGCACCCTGTCAAAGGCTTTTTCTGCATCCAGTGACAGGGCAACCAGTGGGAGCCCCAAAGACTTAGCCTCAGCAAAGATGTCCAGCAGGCGGCGTGTGTTGTCCGAGCCCTGACGGCCCCGGACAAACCCCACCTGATCCAAGTGAACCAGGGAGGAGAGCACTCTATTTAGCCTATTGGCCAGAATTTTCGAATACACTTTTGTATCCACATTTATTAGAGATATCGGTCGATAGCTCTCACATTTGCTTGGGTCTTTACCTGGTTTCGGGATGGTCAGAATTTCCGCCTCCAGGAACTCTCTAGGAAAGAACCCAGTCTGGAAGACTGAGTTGAAAACAGATGTCAGGATGGGACTAATTTCAGCCGAGAGTTTCTTATAGAATACAGAGGTAAACCCGTCTGGTCCCGGGGCTCTGTGTAGTTTTAACTCTTTTATGGCCTGGGTCACCTCAGTAATAGCGATAGGGGCTGATAGAGACTCCTCCGCTTCCCTGGAGACCCTAGGCAGGTCCAGACTATGTAGAAAACTTACTATGTCCTCTCTAGGGAAGGTTTGTCTCTGCTCTGAAGAGGCTATCTGATAGAGCCTACTATAGTATTTAAGAAAGGCTTCGCCTATGGCCTTAGGGGAGCAGCACCTCCCATCCTCCGTTTGTATGAAAGATATTCTATTCATTAATGCCTTGTGGCGCAGTTTGTTCGCAAGCATGCGATCAGCCTTATTCCCACTGTGATAGAATTTCAGCTTCAGGAACTTAAGATTTCTTTGTGTTTGCTCCAATTCCATTTTTTGGATCTGTGCTTTTATTTCTTGCCACTTAGTGACTGCAATAGGGGAGGCACTAGTCTCCGCCCTCTTCCTAAGCGCCCCCCAGCCTACAATAGAGTTGCGCCAGAGACTCTTTTTGTTTTCTATTTTGCGATTCCTTTTTTATAAGGAGTCCTCTCATAAACGCTTTCAGTGCTAACCAGACTATGGACTCTGTGGTTTCTCCCGTGTTATTGATCCTTAAAAATTCTGTGATTTCTTTGGACCATTCCGGTATGGCAATATCCTGGAACAGATGCTCAGGCATATGCCATCTCCTAGGTCCCTCCCGGGCACTATTCGCATCTAAGATAACCACCACCGCATCATGGTCGGACCATGTGCATGGCATTATGACAGATCTCTGTATCTTACGCAAGGCCCAGGGGTCGCAAAAGAAGAAGTCCAGCCTGGAGAAAGAGGAGTAGGGAGCTGAGTAATAGGTGTGATCGCAGGAGTCAGGGTGGAGAGCCCTCCAAGCGTCATGTAAATCATTTTGAGCAGTCAATTCCCTAAATTTTTGGGAAATAAAATCCCTATTCCTATCGCTGGTCAGTTTAGTGGTCCCCCTCCTATCCTTCACTGGATCCCAGATCATATTGAAATCACCCGCAAAGAGGGTGTGGCCCTGTTTCACTTTATCCACTTTCCGGAGGAGCTTCCTAAGGAAACTAGCTTGGTTGGTGTTGGGAACATATATAGCCACGAGCGTATACAAAATACAGTCAAGGCGGCACATACCTCCCCGCCACATCACACTCTGTATATATGGGGTCATAAGCTACTTGCTCCCCTATAAGTATCGTCACCCCCCTTGCCTTCTTATGGAATGTGGATGAGATATTGACTGGGTAGTGTGCCGCCTTGAATCTGGCAGCTGCATCCTCCGTCCAGTGGGTCTCCTGCAGGAGAGCAATATCAATGTGGTGACCTTTTAGAAATTTGGTTAACAGACTCCGCTTAGTCGGAGAGTTCAGGCCTCTGGTGTTTAAAGTGCAAAGTTTCATGTTTCTTAATTATGAGGGAAACCCCATAGACTAAGTGGAGGAAAAAAAAAAAAAAAAAAAAGGGGAGGGACAAAAGTAGTAGAATAAAGATTATAGTTTAGAAAGCCCAACCCGACTGGACGCCCCACCGCCCTAGGATGGCAGAGAGCTCTCTACTCCGCCAGGGATATGCAGAGGATTAAAGATCCCCTAACCGCAAGAAAATCCCAGGACCCCCGGACTGGGGAGGAGTAGGGTGAATTGATATGAAGTACGATGAAATGGGAGACACAGAGACAAGTGTAGACGGGGTGGGATGGGGGAGGCAAAAGAAGATGGCGTGAGACAAGGTGGGATGGGAGGTGGTGGTAGGCGAGGGCTGTGGGATGAGAAACTAAGGATGAAAGGTGGAGGTTGAGAAACGGAGGGTGGGGATTGGAAGGTAAAAGAGGACTAGGCAAGAGGGTGGAAGGTACAATGAAACGCGATGATATGATATGTGTGAAGGACGCGGCGTAAGGTGGGAGGTAGGGGCCGTAAGTGGAGGATGAGGGTTGGGGGATGGAAGATGGAGGGGAGAAATGGGATATGTGACAGGGAGGGTTGGAAATGTGGGGTGAAAAGTGGTAGATGATAACCAGAGGATGGGAGATGAAAGGTGGAAACTGATGGTTGAGGGATGAGAGATGATAGATGAAAGATGGAAGATGAAAGATGAAAGACGATGAATGAAAGATGAAAGATGAAAGAGGGGGCGGAGCCAGCAACAGACCCACAGCCCCCCCCCCTAAACCTGTAACTAGAAAAACATATGTAATGAAGACATCAACAAAATTATAAACATATATAGGAATAACAGTGACTTAACATATCTTTGGTAGGCCATCAACATTATCAAAAAAGCCCACTTTGACACAAAATAACAATACTTAGGGAACATAAAAACATTCAGTGGTACTAGTGGGATACGAGTTTTGTATTTTTACTTGCTTTCTCCACATAATTGAGACCCACCATTATGCCCTCAAGTGAGCCTGACCTGGCCAGACCTGTGTAGACCCTGACGGGGAGATAATTGGACTCAGAACTATGGGCTACCTGGATTCCATTCCTGAGCATTCACTCTCAACTCTGGGCTCTGTCTGCGTGGGCGTGCAAGTATATTTTGATCAACAGGGTGTCTCCTCGGGGAGGCTGACGGTGACCCAGCCTGCCATGGCAATTGCCATGACCTAATGAGCTCCTGCCCCTGTTGGGGCGTCAAGATGATATGCTGGGTTCCATCTTTGGTAGCTATTAGTTTGGTTGGAAAGCCCCATCGATATCGGATTTGATTACTAGATTTGATTACTAGTGACCTCCGCAAAACTTCTCCTCTGAGCCAAGGTGTAGGAAGACAGATCAGGAAACAATGTGACCTCCCTGAATTGCCCGTTGAGTTGTGGTGAGCGCAACATTGCTCTCATCAATTTATCCTTGTATGAATAGTAATGTAAGCGGGCTATAGTGTCTCTAGGTTTCCCAGGAGGAAGGTTTCTTGGTCTCGCCGTACAATGGATTCGGTCTATTCTACTCACGTCTCCAGCAGCAGGCCCAAGAATTGACTGGAAGAGGCGGTGAGCATAGTCCTCTAAATCTTGTGGGAGAACCGACTCTGGAATCCCTCTGAGCCTCACATTATTTCGCCTGGATCTATCCTCTAGATCTGCCACTTTCGCCTCCAAAGAAGATACTTGATCCATCAGGCTTTGCGTTTGGCCCACCCAGTTAGTATGGTCCACCATAAGATCTTCCTGTTTCCTTTCGATAGTATCAGTTCTTTCACTGATAGAGGAGATATCACGTCTCAAGTCTTCGAACGATCTCTCCAACTTGTCGAACCGCCTGGTGAAGGTCTGATTCTGGGTTTCGAACATGCGCTGGATAGACTCTAGTAGTACGGTCAAGGTATCTCCCTTGTATCTGCCAGGGGTAGCAGAGGTGGAGAGCCTACCTTCAGGATGGTCATCTGGCATATCTGAAGTATTAGATTGCTCGTCTTCTGATCTGACGGAATCTCTCTGTCCCCTCGGGTGGAAGTGGTCCATCACAGTTTTCTTAGGACCAAAGTTGCTTTTCTGCTTTCTCTTCGCCTGTTGCGACATAATGACTGGTTCTTTCTCCGCTGATATAGCCACTGCAATAATTGATATATGGATGTTGCCTTTCTGAGTTATATGAGAATGGGGGGGGCATCTAGGGCCTTTTTTAAACTGACATACTGTAGTCGGGCTTACTCAGGGTACATGAAGGTATGTGGCACAGGTATATGTTCCTTCTAGGGGGGGAGAACCCCGGGTCTACAGGGGGCCTGGAGGTATTGACTCCGTTTAGCTCAAGACAGGAGGTTGACCCCCCTCAAGAGTCAGTCTTCTATGTCTTTATGCTAGTGTGCCACCCTCTCCTGGGGAAGTTGTCACCATAGGACGATGTGGGAAAAAGGAAAAGGGATATGACCCGCCAGTAGTAGTCTGGGGGGAAAGGGAGGAGAGGGCACACCTGGATCCTGAAAATAAAGCTTATGTTATATTTGCAAATTTAACTTAGATCTGTTCAGTACTTTTTATAGCAAAATGACAAAAGCCTAAACCCCATAAGTTGTAAAATAGCAAGTTAGGTGACGCAATGTACCAACACCAGAGGTCTCCCTAGGGCGGTGTAAGAGCTGTGCTCACGTCTAGAGCAAGTATATCTGTTACAATGACCCTATAACTGCAGGGGGAATCAAGAGGTATTAGACAGATACTTTTCAAAACTTAAATTAAAATGACAGATACCTTATGATATTTGTGGTTGCCCCATGCACCCTGCACTATCCCTTATTACCTTTTCCTAAAAAATAATCAAAATGACACTCCACTTTGAGCTCAAGGCTCAAAGACACCTTTGCTGACGCAGCAGCTTTGAACCCAAAGGTTCCCCACCCTGGTGGCTCCTGAGTATTAAGTCCAGCACAGTCCAACTTTGGTTGAGTGTGAAAGTTTACTCCCACTTCAGAATAGAGGCTTATACCTGGGGCTTTTAATATAAAGTGACACTGAGTAGGAGCCCCAGATCAGTACTGAAGTAATGTAACTTTCAGATAGCCCCTAGTAGAGACAATTGAGCCAACTTTTTGCAAAATTTTATTCTAGGCCTTGTAGCTGGGCATCCAGTGCACCTTGCAGGAGTGTCCCCCCCCAACAGTCCCTGCCTTGAACAGGCGCTGCAAGGACTGACAAGCCAGCCAATGTGTTAGGTAGGTGAATTCCCCCTGATTCAGGAAAGATGGATTTAGACCTTGTTATAGTACCCTTAGGAAGGGGGGAGGGTATGAACAAATAGTCCAGCAATTTCAATGACTTGGGGGTTCACCTATATGTGTCTGTGTTGGACAAAAGGCCCATAGAAGATTTTTTAAATGTGTTCCTTATAATACTTGTCCCCCACAGGACTTAGAGAAATGGCGCAGGGTGCTATATTTGAAAATTGAATAAGGGACACAGTCTAGCTCCAGCAATAAATTCCCAAACACTCCCAACACTGCAGCATAAAAGAGTACTTATCAGCTTTGTTGAATGGCCAGCCAGAGTCTTGTAGAAAACACCGGTGACAGGAGTAAGCGTTAGAAGTGCCAGAGAAACAGAGAGAGTCTTACCCGGTCTGCAGGAGAGAATGTTGCAGCAGGGATTCAAGCAGGTGTCAGAAGCAGGATCAGTTGTAATTACCTCCTCTCTGAATTGTCGTCGCTCCTAATCTTGCGTAGAGACAGAGGGCCCCAAGGCCCAAAATGGCGGATGTTTGCGCCTTTTCTCTTGAGATGTGCAGCGGTGAATTCCGGCCGAAATAAGTCTCCAGACCTACAGGAGACAGCTGATTCGACCGGGTTCCCGGGACGGGGCACTGTGCGGAGAGTGGTGGAAGGTAAGCGATCTGCCTATTGTTATCACCCCGCCAGAATCCTGGAGGCCTCCGGGTACACCTGAGTAGGTTGCCTCTCAGGGACAGCAAGTATCGGCTGCGTTGCGCTCCGGAGCGGATCCCCGACCCTCCGGAGCGTTGATGATTGGCGGTTACTGGTAGCAGGTGAGGGTAGTCGGTCCAAGGTATTAGGCACTCCGGAGCGGAGCCCCGACCCTCCGGAGTAGCAGAGCAACAACAGCCACGGGAAGGAGTAACCCACCTCCTCTGGAGTAGCGTTAGGATCAAGCAAGCTCTATAGAGAGGTCTGTGCTGGCTTTGATGTTAAGTAGGTGGCCCGGGGTGGATCACTATCCCTCCTTGGAAAGTCTGGAGCCAGTCCAGTCTCCTTGCCGCTGCAAGCGGCCCCGCTCCCGGCACCACAGTTAGTCTTCTCTCAGGTGTCTTTGATGCAGGTGTTGTAGGTATGGCAGGTCCCCCCGCATAGGTACAACGTTCACTTTCAGGGACACCAGCTAAATAAACTTTAAAACTATAAATTAGCACCTAACTTGACTAGATTTATTAGTTTGATTCAGGAGCTCAGCACCTAAGCGTCTAGTCCTCTCAGTGGCTAGCTCCGCCCCGACAGAACCTCCTTTAATAAAAAACGCAAGTGCACAATTTTAAATCTAAAGGACGGTTCCTCTGCAGCAGGAGGCTTAGACGCTAAGGACTCCGACCCAGAAAGTTCACCCTCTGAAGCTACAGAGGTTAACTCATCATTGGATAACTGGGACATAATATCTAAATGCGATAAATATTTAGATGACTCTGGGTCAGGAGAGCTATGTTTAACCTTTCTCTTGCGTTTGTTAGAGCGAGGTAATGCACTGAGGGCCGCAGACACCGCCATTTGTAACTGCACGGCAAAGTCCGCAGGAAGAAGGCCCCCTCCGGATGGAGGATTAGATGTGCTACGGGGAACTCCATGGGGAGTGGATAATGTAGCAAGGCTAGTAATTTCTCTGACGCCGAGTCCTGAGAGGTAGTCGGTTCAGAGGGACTATGAGCCTTTGCAGGCATGTCTCCCTTCTTAGACTTTATAACGGTGTTAAGGCATGTGGAACATAATTGAGTGGGAAGGAAAACCATGGCCTCCTCACAATATAAACAGGTATGATTTAGTATCGAAGGAGTACCTTCTAACATGTCAGAATCCTCCATAGCTCAGGTTATACCCACAGAAGGACACAAATAAAAGCGTTTTTTATTATAGAAAACTAAACCTTTATACTCCAAATGGCTGGGGCACACATCACCTCCTATACCCAGACAGTTAACAGAGGAAACGCTCTCCTCAGGTTCAAGTCTCAGCTGGAATGGAGGAAATGAACATAGACCACACCCGGTCACATGGAGTGAAAGACAGTACTTCCCCTGTTCTTACAAGTACAGCAAGTAAAAGAAGCTGTGTAACACTTTCAAAAACGAAAGTGAAACTTAAAAGTGAAACCTGTTTGTTCCAGCCAAAAACACACAGTCTATCAGCCCAGGGAAAAAAAATCACACAAAGCAACATGTAAACAATTAATACACTGATTAATTAACCCCAACTGTTCAATAAACCCCCTTCAGAGGATATTAACCCTGGATCCTATCAAGATATAAAGGAGCCACACTGTGACCCTGTTATAGCGTTTTATGTGTAAAAATTGAAACAATCTTACCTCCAGGATCCATGCTGTGGAACAGAACACAGCCTCTCAAGTGTGACAGTGTTATAGTAGTGCTCCTGACATGGACTTGAGTGAGAGAAAGCAGGCAGTAAAACTCGTCAACACTGATTGCTTAGGAGCTGTTAGCAGTAGTCTGGATGGTTTCGCAGAAAAAACTTTCCCTGCATCTCCAGACTCTAACTTTAATCAATACTCTCACTGAGAGGTTGACATGACTAAAAACTCCAGTCCTATCTCGAAGAGCAGATACTCTTTTTCAGGACTCTAAATCTTCTGACACTTCTCTGCCACCTACTAATGTGACGAAAGGCAAAGAATGACTGGGGTAGTGAGGAAGAAGGAAAGATATTTAAGCCTTGGCTGGGGTGTCTTTGCCTCCTCCTGGTGGCCAGGTGTTGTATTTCCCAATAGTAAGGAATGAAGACGTGGACTCTCCCTATCTTAGGAAGGAAAAAATGCATAACCTGCCCCCTACCAGAGCCTCTGGATCAGAGGCTGCACCTTCATGCAAACTTGGATGAAGGATTGGATTTCTTGGACTGTTGAGCCCTGTTCTGACAAAAGGAACAAAAATGATTTACTCTTAGCCTTCTTGACCTAAGAAAGAAAAGCTCATTTACCTTCAGTTACAATTAACATAATATAATCCAAACCAGAACCAAATAACATCTTTACCTGAAAAGAAAAAGATAAAAGCCTGGATTTAGAAACCATATCAGCAGAAGACTTTAACCATAAAGCCCTTCTAGAAAGTACTGCCAAAGAGATACTTTTATCATTAATCTTAATGATGTAAAAAATAGCATCACAAATAAAAGCATTAGCAGATTTGAGCAACTCCAAAGGGTTTAAACAAATCTTCACTAGCAGAATCATCAGAAAACTGCTGAAAAAGACTAACCAAAAACAAAAAGCAGCAGCCACTTCAAAAATAGAAACTGCAGCTCTAGAAAAGTAACCTGCTTGCTGAAAAGCCCTCCTATGGAAGGGATTCTAACTTCCTATCTAAAGGGTCTTTAAAGGAAGAACTATCCTCCAAAGGAATAGCAGCATGTTTAGCCATAGTAAAATGGTCCTGTGATGGATCTCTGGTTACCCTGACTGGGTAGCTCCGCCAATGGATCCTTCCAACCCCTGGAACCAGCTGCTATGCAGTGGAGGAAGTGATTATAGCAGGAGCCCACCCAAATAACTAGACATACCAGCATTCAGATGAACAAAGAATAACCTTCATTGAGAAAAACACACATCTTTTATAAACACAGCTCATCTTGATAAGACACTGAACAATCCCACAATTTTCCCACCATTACCGCCCCTCCAGACAGACTGGCGCCTCCATAGCAGCCACAGTCCCACAGAATCCCAGTACCCAGGGGTGGCAGTTTTGTGGTGATCCCAGTGGAGCGGTGGCAATTCCAGGATGTCATTTTAAAGCTCTCGGTCCCCAGATGCCACAGTCCAAAACGCTGCATGATTCGTTACTGCAGACTGGAGATACAGTCCATTGAATTTAAGGGGGTAGGGGTGTCCAAAAACCCTGGATCCCAAAGGAGTTTTCTTCTGGTAATTTCCCCACCTCTTCAGTACAGGAGCCTGCCCTCCCACTGAAAACATTCGGTTTCATGGTCTTGGGGGTCGGAACCTACTCGGTCTTGGTAAGGAGCAAGGGAGAAGTCGTTCAGGGTCTGAAGGGGACAGCCAGGGGGTTCGGTCAGTAAGGCAGTAGCGGGGAATGAGCAAGTCGGGACGGGCCGACGGGGAGGGGAAAGAGTCGGAGCAGGCTGTCTGTGTCCCCGGGGAATGCAGATACCAAATGGCCGAGGTTGTTTCCTAGCAAGACCTTCGGCAGGCAGCTTGGGCATAATGCCCATCCCCACATCCATGGAGCCAGTGCCCCAGTGCAGATGGACGTGAGCTGTTCGGACCCGCAGGGTGGCACCTCCCCCCAACCAAAAAGACAGGGTCCTCCTGGGTTGGCTGGAGGTGGGGGCCAGGTGAGGCTGGATCAGGGTTATTGTAGCACCAGTGTCTCTCAAGCCCTGGGAAGCCTGGCCATTGATCCAGACATCTTGTCGGTGGTGATGATTATCATTGGTGGCCATATGTACGGCATGTACCACTCCGACCTCATCTGCCCATTCTGTAGGATTCTGGGCATACATGCAGTGAGCAGCGGCTTGATAGGTTCAGACGGGAGCTGGTGGGGAGCTTTTTGGCTGTGGTGTGGGAAAGTTTCTGGCTGCTCGTGCTGGGCATTGGAACTGAATGTGGCCAGTCTGTCTACAATAAAAGCACTTTTAGGGTAGAGTGGATCTGGCCGGAGGAGTCGAGGGTGAGTCTGGGTTGGATGGAGGCCTCCGTGAAGCAGCCACCCCCTGGGACGGATCAGGGGTTTGTCCTGGGCTCTGGGGTAGCCTCTCTCCGGGTGTCCGTGTATTGGTCTGCAAGGGTAGCTGCTTGGTCAGCTGTGGTGGGTCTCCGATCACGGACCCACTCTTAGACCTCCACCGAAACAGAGTTGTAGAAATGTTCCAGTAACATCAATTGTGAGGTCTCAGTCAGGGTGGTGACTTTGCAGCCGGCGAAGCAGGAGTCCATGGCATGAGTGAACTGGTGTGTCCACTCGGTGTATGGTTGCCCCACTTTTCGCTTGAGCTCCCGGAATTTTGGTCAGTGAGCCTCCGGGGTTAGGCCATACTGGGCCAGGATGCGCACCTTAAGCTTATCATAGTTCCTTTGGTCCCCAGGAGGGATGGTGTGAAAAGCATCCAAGGCTCTGCCTGACAACTTGCAGAGCAAGATGGAAACCCAGTCGCTTTTGGCAACACCTTGTAGCGCACACTGGGTTTCAAAAACTTGTAGGAAACTGTTGATGTTCTCCTCTTCCTTGAAGACTCGAAAGGCTCCATGCGGCAGTTTTGGGTAACGGGGAGCCTGCTGAAGAGAGACCAGCAGAGCTCCTCCTATGGACTGTTGGATTTTGGTCAGCTTGAGCTGGGTTACCTCTGTCACGGACACTGGGATGCAGAGGTTAAACCCCTACCCCCCTACTACATCACCCCTGTTGTTTCTCAGTGGTTTTGGGCTCCTCTGAGCAACCGCGATCTCTAGGAGTCTTTATTTGCTTGTTTTTGTGTTCCAACTTTGTCACACACATCATAAGAAAAGTGCTGGTCCCTGACCGCCAATTCCTATACGGCCGACTGGGCCCCTGGAACTGCCAGTCGGCCACATCGTCCTGCATACTCGGCCCCTTACCCCAGGTCTTTCCAGCGGCCCCTTGTCCCAGAGCTCCACTCTTTCGGGAATTGGTACCCCATGGGGAGGTCAAGAGATGGAGTGATTGCCAGAGGGGAGCGCCCTTGGGAACCTGGGGTTCCGGACCCCTCTCTACAACCCCCCACTCCACAGTGGCCTTCTCGGGGTAAAATTAATCACCCATAGCACCCTGGATGTGCTGCGGCTCCTTCGGGATCACCCCGGAACCACCATCCTTATACCACTGGAAACTATGAGACAATGGACTGGGATGACGTAAGCCTGTCTGGAAGGGCGGGAATGGCGGGAGATTTAGGGGACTTATAAGGCTCTTATCTTGATGAGATTATGTATATAAACTGTGTTTTTCCAATAAAAAACAGTTCTTGTTTCACCTGAATGCTAGTATGTATAGTTATTTGGGTGGGCTCCTGCGAAATCACTTCTTCTCCGCTACATAGTGGCTGGTTCCAGGTGTTGGGAGATCGGTTTAAGGAGGTATCCAGTCAGGGTAGCTGGTAATCCATCACATTGGTGGCAGCGGTGGGATGCTTCCAATTTCCTGGAACATTCGAACCACCACCTGAAGATGGAGACTCGAGGAAAGATCGCTGGTAACCGAACTAGGGCAGCGATCATCGAGGAGCCGATGGAGGATGACCAAGCTGACGCTGACAAGGTGGCTGATCAGGTGGCTGTCCTGGCAGACCAGTATGCAGACTCCTGTCACCCGGTTTGCCCGGAGTCTCAACCAGCCCTCTGCCCAGCGCCACCCGACCACCAGCGGCTACCAATAAACCCCCTGGCTGCCCAAACTTTGTCCCTCTGGCTGGAGTCAGGGACTCACTGGGATATTTTGCCTTTGGACACCCCGGCCATATGAGGTGGAAATGTCAGAATCAGACATGACACCAGCCAGCAGCCAGCCAAGACACCCCCAGCCAACACCATGGGTAAGTGCTCCAGCCCGGACCTACCAAGCTGCTGCCAACTACGTGTATGCACCGGCACCGGTTGACTACCCTGAATGGGCTAAAGAGGAGGTCGGCATCCTACAAGAAGCCAACCTGGTGTCCCAAGATAACAGCAGCATCATTGCCAGACAGTTTGGGTCAAAGGGAAGGTGGCCCAGGGTTTAAGTGACACTGGGTCCACCATCACCCTGAGTCAGTCCCACCTGGCCTCCGCTTCTACCCCTACTGGGAAGACTCTTGCTGTTCAGGTGGCCGGAGGTGCCACTGTGTAAGTCCCCATAGCCTGTGTACATCTATCTTGGGGCGCCGGAGCCCGTGCTGTGGACATGGGCATTATGAAGGATCTTCCCACAGAGGTCCTACTAGGGAATGACCTCGGCCTCCTTGTTTCCACCTTTTTGGGGGATACTCTCCCAGATTCCTGCCCAGTGACCACCCTCAGGCAAGCTCGGCATCAAGCCAACACACAGGAGCTGGGGACCCAGTTAAGACCTCCTGCCCAGACACCTTTCCTACCCATATGCCCTACCACGACTCCCCAACCAATAACCCCTTTCCTGACCAACTATCCTGGGCCTCCCCCTCCGAATTTTCCTAAGAGACTCTGAACGACTGACCCTTGCCCCCTTCCAAGACTGAGTAGGGACTGACCCCCAGGGCCCTGGGAAGAACGTTTCCAATGGGAAAGTGGCCTGCTGTATCATGTCTCCCAGAAGAAAAGAGGGCCAGTGCCCAAGCGCCAGCTGGTGGTACAGAAAAGATATCTTTGTTACCTGCTGCAAATAGGGCACTATATTCCCTTGGCCAAGACATTTAGGCAACTCCTACACGCACCACTGCCTTACTCAGGTCTTTTTCTGGCCCAGGATCACGAGAAATTAGAGACTATTGTAGAAATTGCATGGTGTGCCAGAAGGTAGGAAAGACCGGGGTCTATACGAAAGCCCCCCTAAACCCCCTCCCTATTATTGGTGAACCCTTTAGCAGGGTCTCCATTATATAGTAGGGCCACTACACTTGCCCAGCCCCTCCAGGAAAAAAATATATCCTCACAGTAGTGGACCACTAAGTATCCGGAGGCGATTCCTCTGGCAAATATCTAGGCGGAGACAGTGGCAAATGTTATGCTCCAGATATTCACCAGAGTTGGCATCAGACCGGGGGGGACCCAGTTCACCGCAGAGGTTATCCAAAAATGATGGGAATTGTGCGGGATCCAACCCCTGTTCAGTGCCCCATTTCACCCCCAGACCAATGGGCTTTGTGAGAGGTTAAACGGGACCCAGAAGTAGTTGCTTAGAATGTTCTCGGCCACTCACAAAGACTGGGAGAGATACCTGCCATACCTCCTATTTGCCCACAGAGAGGTGCCCCAGGAATCTACCAAGTTCTCCCCCTTTGAGTTATTGTATGGCCGGAAAATAAGGGGGCCCCTAGAATTATTGAGAGCCCACTGGGAGGGATCAGCAGGGGAGGATGGACCCTCCATTGTGGAGTACGGTCTGAAGTTCAGGGACCAACTGAAGGAGCTCACTGCCATGGAACGGGAGAACCTTCAAGCCGCTCAAGGTAGACAGAAACGATGGTACAACTGGAACTCGTAGCCAAATTCTGACAGTAGGACAGAGGGTTATCGCTTTAAAGCCTGTTAAAACAGATAAGCTACAGGCCTCCTGCTAGGGACCCTACCAGGTGGTGGAACAGCTAAATAACACCACTTACTTGGTAGCGAAATGTTCAGGTGACCGGGTCAAGTGGACCATTCATGTGACCATGCTCAAGGAGTATGTAGAATGTCCCGACGAGGTAGCCACCATTTGTGCGCTGGCTGTGGAGGACTCTGAGAGAGCTCCCCGGGCCAGATGAGACCCATCAAGGAGTAGCCAACATAACCCTGGATGAGAGGCTAGTGGCTAGACAGCGACAGCAGGTCCGGCACCTACTAGAAGATCGCTGTGAAATGTTTTCTAATGTCCCTTGGTATACCACAGCAGCAGTACACCTAGTGGAGACCCAAGACAGTGCCCCCTGAGACAGGCAGCTTACAGAGTCCACAAAGCAGTCAGGGACAGTATGCACCGGGAACTCCGGGGAATGTTAGACCTCGATCTTGTTGAACGTCCAACAGCCCCTGGGCCTCCCCAGTGGTACTGGTACCCAAGAAAGATGGCACTACCGAGTTATGCATTGACTACCGTAAGCTCAATGACAGAACCACCACCGACCCCTATCCCATGCCCCGAGTCGATGACCTCCTAGACCAAATTGCCAAGGTTACTTTCTCACCACACTTGACCTCTGCAAGGGATACCGGCAAATCCCCCTAGACTCAGACTCTGCCATCAAGTCCGTCTTCATCACCCCTTTCAGCCTCTACCAGCTTAAGGTCATGCCATTCGGGATGAAGAACACTCTGGCCACCTTCCAAAGGATGGTGGACCGACTGCTGGATGGCCTCCAGGATTATGCCTGTGCATACCTGGACGACATTGCCATCTTCAGCGATACCTGGGAGGACCATTTGGTTCACCTGGGCATCATTTTAGATCGCCTCAGAGCCACCGGGCTAACCCTAAAGCCAGACAAATGCACCATAGGTCGCTCGGAGGTCCAGTACCTGGGCCACCGAGTGGGAAGTGGGGAGCAGTAGCCAGATCCGGCCAAGATTAAGGCAGTGGCAAACTGGCCCTCTCCTAGAACCAAGACCCAGGTACTAGCTTTCTTAGGAACCACTGACTACTACCGGAGGTTCGTCCCCAATTACAGTGCCATTGCCAAACCCCTGACTGACCTGACATGTAAAAGACAGCCCCAACAGGTCCTGTGATCCCCAGAGTGCAAAGCTGCATTCCAAAGCCTCAAGTCTGTCTTGGTCACTGCCCCTGTCTACCCCAACAAATGTTTTTGTGTTTATACAGATGCCTCCATGTTCGGGTTGGGAGCAGTCCTAAGCCAAGTGGACAAAGGGGGACAAGACCACCCCATAGCCTACATCAGTAGGAAGCTGTTACCCAGAGAGGTAGGCTACGCAACAGTGGAAAAGGAATGCCTGGCCCTGGTATGGGCCCTCAAGAAACTGCAACCATATTTATATGGAAGGCCTTTCACTGTCCTCACAGACCACAACCCTCTGGTGTGGCTGAACCGAGTATCGGGAGATAATGAATGCTTGTTAAGGTGGAGTTTAGCTCTGCAGCCCTTCAACTTCAACGTTCAGTACAGGCCGGGAAAGAGCAATGGGAATGCTGATGGACTTTCCCAGCAGACTGAAATAAAGTGCTCCTCGGACAGCCCCAAGTAGAATCGTGTGGATCTAGCCGGGTCTGACGAACTGGAAGGGGGGAGTTGTCACGGACACCGGGCTGCAAGGGTTAAACCCCTACCCCCCCCCCCCCCACTACTTCTCCCATTGTTTCTCAGCGGTTTTGGGCTCTTCTGAGCAACCATGATCTATAGGAATCTTTGCTTGTTTTTGTGTTCCAACTTTGTCACACACATCATCAGAAAAGAGCTTTTCCCTGACCACCCTGGAACTGCTGGTAAGCCACATTGTCCCACATACTTGGTGTCTCTTACCCCAGGTCACTCCAACAGCTCCTTGTCCCAGAGCTTTGCTCTGTCGGGGATTGGTACCTCTTGGGGAGGGCAAGAGGTTGAGTGATTGCCGGAGGGGAGCTCCCTTGGGAACCGGAGGTTCCGGACACCTCTCTACAACCCCACTCCCCAGTGGCCTTCTCGTTGTACGTTCAATAACCCATAGCTCCGGATCATGGATCATTTCGCTTTTTGGACTGTAGCAGCTGGGGACCTAGGGCTTCTGAACGATACCCTGTAAGTGCCACCGCTCCCCCGGGATCACCCCAGAATCACCATTCTTATAATGCTGTACACTATGGGACAATGGACTCTAGGGATGGTGCCAGCCGGTCTGGAGGGGCAGGAATGGCAGGAGATTTAGGGGACTGATAAGGCTCTTATCTTGATGAGATTATGAATATAAACTGTGTTTTTCCAATAAAAACAGTTCTTGTTTCACCTGAATGCTAGCATGTCTAGTTATTTGGGTGGGCTCCTGCAATATCACTTCTCTGCTACATAGCAGCTGGTTCCAGGTTTTGGTTTGATTGGTTGGCGGAGCTACCCAGTCAGGGTAGCCGGTAATTCATCACAACCTCTGTTACTATTTTGCTGATGACCTCCTCGGAGGGCTGGGTATCGTACAGTGCTAGCTGCCACTCGACTTCCTGGTGGATATCAGACATGGAAGTCCCCAGGGTGGACATTGTGCTGGGTGGCCCACTGCCTTGGTCGCTAGGGAACCCTCCAGCCACCTCATCAGGCTGATCATGCTCCATAAGTTGTTATAAGCTGAGGTGGAGGTAGGTGGCGCAAATGAATGCTGATTCCCTGTGACTACGTGTTACTATCCTGATATACTTGGTTATATAAGTATCGCTTCGATTTTAAATAGCCTAAATTGCTACGTAATAAATGCTATTGATCTCAAGTATTCTATTTGTGTGACTAAGTATTAATAATATACTCCTTACATAAAATAAATGCCAATATGCTGATGATAATAAAACAATTTATTAAATCTTAAAATATATATATGTATACACTTTACACAATATTGACACCGGTGTCAGAAGATATGTGAATTTTAAAAGAAATATAAAATGCTTCGAAGTATTAAGTACATAAAATGACGATAGAAATATATAAAATGATAAAAGGATATTAATACATTGAAGTAATTTTATGCCACATTGAGTTACAGTGTTATTTACATACGGTCTAAAAACGTTTTAACCTTACAGTTTAGGCCGGGTCTGCGTGATGGTTCACTATATTATATTATTGTGGATAGTGCTGTATTTTATTATGCTTTATAGTACCTTTAAGTGTATCCGTCTGATGACACTTTGTGCGTTGGAGAATACTGCGGTTAAATATATGCCGCTGTTTGATTCTCTTTAGTGTATCCGTCTGATGACACTATTTTTGTTGGAGAATGCCGCGGTTAAATATATGCCGCTGTTTGATTCCCTTGATTCCTAGGTGAGTCGTGATGTTTGAGCGTTCTAGCGGTTAAATATATGCCGCTGTGATGACTTATTGCAGTCTAAGTTCCACCTGCAGTAAGCGAAGGATGATGATAATCTTCGTGGTGATTCACACTGACGTGTGAATATTTCCTGCGGTTCCCGTGACCGCTTAATGTGTTGTCGGTCAGTGACCGATTTAGCT
Organism: Bombina bombina; assembly: GCF_027579735.1. Classification (NCBI taxonomy): domain Eukaryota; kingdom Metazoa; phylum Chordata; class Amphibia; order Anura; family Bombinatoridae; genus Bombina; species Bombina bombina. Next base: position 847,678,812 of record NC_069502.1, on the reverse strand, counting down.
CTTTAAAGGATGTTGGTTCCTGATACTTTGTTCGTGAGGTGTGGGATCTTTGCCGCTTCAGTTGTTTGTTCTTCTGCCTCCGTTTGCTGCCGGTCAGTGACCGGTCCGGCTGAGTTCTTTGAAGTTTTTGGATGGAGGTGCTGCTCTTGTGTCCTGCAAATCTGTGTGAGGGTGATCGGGTATCAACGCGTTTCGGCTTCCAAGCCTTTTTCAAGATACCTGATGAGTAGATTGGCCAGCTATTTATACCTGTTTCGGTTAACTGTTAGACTGCCAGTAAGAAATTATTGTAATTTTCGCTTCTAGTCAGTTTTAACGTCATTATGAATTGGTTCTGGGTAAATTATCTTATATACAAATTTTACAGATATTCGTACTTTATCATTTGTGGATCTTCAATTTATTATTGTGCACGATATTGCAACTTGGCTATAAGGAGTATGTTATTAAACATATATCTAGATTTTGGGATATATTCCATACAGACACATTTTTTAGAAATTTTATACTTTGTGGTCTGTGAAAATACATTTATTGTTGTGCACATTTTGATATGGGTTAATGCGTACCTTAGATATTTCTGGCTATACGCTAGTTTGTTTTGAGGCGTAAAAAACATTATTGGCGTAAACTTTAACTTTGGGTAAAATTTAAAGGTAAAATTTAAAGGTAAAATTATGGGTAAGGTCTAAATATGATATTTAGTATTATGAAAATTGTTTTAGGGTTGTGGTTATGGGTCGACCAATTATTCTATGGTGTAGATTGACTTATGCATATTTTACATATCATGAGTTTGTTGGTCAGAAGTTATAACACCTAGAATTTCTAATGTGTGACTTATTCTTAGTGGACGGGTTCTAACATATATGTATCCCTAACTAAAACTGTTGTTTGATTACATCATTAACTCCAGGTTCGGAGTATTGAATCGTATAGCGATGAACTGGTTTTTATAGCTATGGACTAGTACATCTTTAACTTTGCGTCTGGAATGTTTGGAAGTGTCTTTTATATTATTTCGTATGTCTAATAAATTATTAGACATCTTGAATATGGTTATTCCTCGATGTGTTTAATATATGACTATTGTGTAATCCGGATGTAGTTAAGGTCCATAGATAATTTGGTTTGGGGTGTACTACAGGATGGCGTTTAAGTCCATTTCACTGTTTAGACCTTTTGGGTGTAGAGTGCCCATTTCGAATATTAATTTGGCTTCTTGGTGTAAAAGTTTTTTCCCTAGATTGCCTCCTCTGCTGTCTGGTTTAATCTTTTTAATGCCCCAAAATAACATTTCATTTGGGTTTCCTTTATGGCATGTTTTGAAGTGTGCGTATAATTTTGTGTTATCTCTTTCTTTTTCAATATTTAGGATGTGTTCTCTCATCCTATCCTTCAACTTTCTACTTGTTTGGCCTAAGTATTGAAGTTTGCAATTGCATTCTATTAGATATATGATATTGTTATCCGTGCATCTGATGATGTCATTTATTTTTACTTCTTTATTTGTCACAGTTGACCTGACTGATTTAGATTTGGTGCTGTGTTTACAAGATTTACACTCATGGCATGGGAAAAAAACAGATATGGTTTCATTATTAAGGTCTCGTTGGATAGTGTGGTATTTTTGTTGTTTGTACTCGCTAGGTGCTAGGATATTTTTCAGACTGGTAGCTTTTCGATATATAATATCAGGATGTTGTTTTAATCTTTTTCCAAGGATAGGGTCACTTCTTGCAAGATGCCAGTGTTTCTTTATAATGTTTTCTATCTGTTTGTGTTGGCTGGAATATGTGGTGATAAATGGAATGTGATATGGGTCTCTGTCCTCATGTTTCATCATGTTATTTTTATCCTCCAGAAGGTCCTTTCTATCTATTGATCTGACTTGTTTTTTTGTGTCTACTAGAATTTTAGGATGATATCCCTTTTCAGCAAATCTCTTGTCTAAAATTTCTGCTTGTGTGTCGTAGTCAGTTACTTTGGTGCAATTCCTTCTTATTCTCGAGTACTGTCCTTTTGGTATATTATTCTTCCACTTTGTATGGTGGCAACTTTTGTAGTCAATGTAGCTATTTGCATCTACTTTCTTAAAAAAAGTCGTTGTGGTGATTTCGTTATTTATTATGGCTATCTCTATATCTAAGAAGCTGATTTTAGTTTTGTTATGTTCATGTGTAAATTTTAGACCGAAGTCGTTGTTATTGAAGTCTAGTATGAACTCATCTAATAGTTCCTCATCTCCTCTCCAAATGATGAATATGTCATCTATGAACCGTTTATAGAGCACGAGATTCGCACCCCACAGAGTGTTCGATAGAAATTGCTCCTCAAAATGTCCTACAAATAAATTAGCGTAACTGGGTGCGAATCTCGTGCCCATAGCTGTTCCTCTTTTTTGTATATAATGACTTCCGTTGAAAGAAAAATAGTTATTTCTGAGTATGAATTCCATACACTGCAATATAAATTCTTTTTGGGGTTTTTCCATTTCGCTGTCTTTAGTTAAAAAGGATTTTGTGGATTCTAGGCCTTTTGAATGGTCAATGCATGTGTATAAGCTACTTACATCGCAAGTAACAAGAATGTAATTTTCTTTCCAATTAATATGATCAATTAGATTCAGGAAATGTTTAGTGTCTCTTAAGTGGGAAGGTATGTTTTTGACATATTTTTGAAGAAAGAAGTCAGTGTATTGAGATAAGTTTGATGTCAGTGAATTTATTCCTGATATTATGGGCCGTCCTGGGGGGTTGATTAGATCCTTGTGGATTTTTGGTAGGAAATAAAAGACTGGGGTACGGGGATGTTCTATTAAAATAAAATTGAATTCTTGGTTGTTTATTATGCCTTTATCTTTTGCTGAAGTGATCATTTTTTCTAAATTCTTTCTCATTTGCTCAATAGGGTTACCTGTTAATTTATTGTATGTTGTTTTGTCCCCTAATAGTCTGTCGGCTTCTTTGAGGTAATTTTCTGTGTCCATAATGACAACTCCCCCCCCTTTATCAGCCTGCTTAATAGTGATGTTTTTGTTCTCTTTCAGCTCTTTTAGAACCTCATTTTCTTTTTTACTTAAATTCCATTTAAGCTCCTTATTTATTTCCAGTTTTTCAATATCCTCTTTTACCTTTTTCTCAAATGTTTCAATCATACTACCTTTTTCTTGAGTGGGGTTAAAAGTGGATTTTTGTTTGTAATTGGTGTGAATATATTTTGATGTGTAATTACCATTATTTTCCAGAGGATTTCTCAAAAAATACTTTTTTAAGGCTAATTTTCTTGTGAATTGATTCACATTAATCAGGGTTTCAAATTTGTTGATTTTACAGGACGGGGCAAATGATAGACCTTTGTTGAGTATTGTTTTTTGTTTGTCATTTAGTATTAATTTACTCAAATTAAAGATACCTTTAGGTTCTATTTTGATTTCTTCGTTGCTTTTTTTGATTCTCCCTCCCCTTCCTCTGTTTCCTCTAATCTTCTTTTTCCTTTCGGTGGGTCGTGTGTTTGATTTGGGCCTTCTTCTAAAAAAGATCTATGGTTAATTGTTTTGGTGGATGTAGTGGGAGTTCTAGATTCTTCTTCCTGATTTAGTGCACTGTATCTGTTCTGGTGTTCTAAATTTCTTTCTGGTGGATGTGAGGTGGTGCTCTGTTTTTTGAAATTATCTTTTGTTTTTGGTGATTGTGGTCTTTTAAAATTTTCCTTTGGTGTTTCCCTATCTGGATTTTCTTTATTTTGATTTCTCCAAGTGTGATTGTGGTTATAATTATCATAATTTTGGTTTTCAAATCTTCTTTCCCCATGGTTTCTATAATTTTGAAAATGTGAATCTCTATTATCATCTTGGTGGTTTCTATAATTTTGAAAATGTGAATCTCTATTATCATCTTGGTGGTGTTCATATCGGTTGAAAAGTGGGACAGTACTCGAGAATAAGAAGGAATTGCACCAAAGTAACTGACTACGACACACAAGCAGAAATTTTAGACAAGAGATTTGCTGAAAAGGGATATCATCCTAAAATTCTAGTAGACACAAAAAAACAAGTCAGATCAATAGATAGAAAGGACCTTCTGGAGGATAAAAATAACATGATGAAACATGAGGACAGAGACCCATATCACATTCCATTTATCACCACATATTCCAGCCAACACAAACAGATAGAAAACATTATAAAGAAACACTGGCATCTTGCAAGAAGTGACCCTATCCTTGGAAAAAGATTAAAACAACATCCTGATATTATATATCGAAAAGCTACCAGTCTGAAAAATATCCTAGCACCTAGCGAGTACAAACAACAAAAATACCACACTATCCAACGAGACCTTAATAATGAAACCATATCTGTTTTTTTCCCATGCCATGAGTGTAAATCTTGTAAACACAGCACCAAATCTAAATCAGTCAGGTCAACTGTGACAAATAAAGAAGTAAAAATAAATGACATCATCAGATGCACGGATAACAATATCATATATCTAATAGAATGCAATTGCAAACTTCAATACTTAGGCCAAACAAGTAGAAAGTTGAAGGATAGGATGAGAGAACACATCCTAAATATTGAAAAAGAAAGAGATAACACAAAATTATACGCACACTTCAAAACATGCCATAAAGGAAACCCAAATGAAATGTTATTTTGGGGCATTAAAAAGATTAAACCAGACAGCAGAGGAGGCAATCTAGGGAAAAAACTTTTACACCAAGAAGCCAAATTAATATTCGAAATGGGCACTCTACACCCAAAAGGTCTAAACAGTGAAATGGACTTAAACGCCATCCTGTAGTACACCCCAAACCAAATTATCTATGGACCTTAACTACATCCGGATTACACAATAGTCATATATTAAACACATCGAGGAATAACCATATTCAAGATGTCTAATAATTTATTAGACATACGAAATAATATAAAAGACACTTCCAAACATTCCAGACGCAAAGTTAAAGATGTACTAGTCCATAGCTATAAAAACCAGTTCATCGCTATACGATTCAATACTCCGAACCTGGAGTTAATGATGTAATCAAACAACAGTTTTAGTTAGGGATACATATATGTTAGAACCCGTCCACTAAGAATAAGTCACACATTAGAAATTCTAGGTGTTATAACTTCTGACCAACAAACTCATGATATGTAAAATATGCATAAGTCAATCTACACCATAGAATAATTGGTCGACCCATAACCACAACCCTAAAACAATTTTCATAATACTAAATATCATATTTAGACCTTACCCATAATTTTACCTTTAAATTTTACCTTTAAATTTTACCCAAAGTTAAAGTTTACGCCAATAATGTTTTTTACGCCTCAAAACAAACTAGCGTATAGCCAGAAATATCTAAGGTACGCATTAACCCATATCAAAATGTGCACAACAATAAATGTATTTTCACAGACCACAAAGTATAAAATTTCTAAAAAATGTGTCTGTATGGAATATATCCCAAAATCTAGATATATGTTTAATAACATACTCCTTATAGCCAAGTTGCAATATCGTGCACAATAATAAATTGAAGATCCACAAATGATAAAGTACGAATATCTGTAAAATTTGTATATAAGATAATTTACCCAGAACCAATTCATAATGACGTTAAAACTGACTAGAAGCGAAAATTACAATAATTTCTTACTGGCAGCCTAACAGTTAACCGAAACAGGTATAAATAGCTGGCCAATCTACTCATCAGGTATCTTGAAAAAGGCTTGGAAGCCGAAACGCGTTGATACCCGATCACCCTCACACAGATTTGCAGGACACAAGAGCAGCACCTCCATCCAAAAACTTCAAAGAACTCAGCCGGACCGGTCACTGACCGGCAGCAAACGGAGGCAGAAGAACAAACAACTGAAGCGGCAAAGATCCCACACCTCACGAACAAAGTATCAGGAACCAACATCCTTTAAAGAGCTAAATCGGTCACTGACCGACAACACATTAAGCGGTCACGGGAACCGCAGGAAATATTCACACGTCAGTGTGAATCACCACGAAGATTATCATCATCCTTCGCTTACTGCAGGTGGAACTTAGACTGCAATAAGTCATCACAGCAGCATATATTTAACCGCTAGAACGCTCAAACATCACGACTCACCTAGGAATCAAGGGAATCAAACAGCGGCATATATTTAACCGCGGCATTCTCCAACAAAAATAGTGTCATCAGACGGATACACTAAAGAGAATCAAACAGCGGCATATATTTAACCGCAGTATTCTCCAACGCACAAAGTGTCATCAGACGGATACACTTAAAGGTACTATAAAGCATAATAAAATACAGCACTATCCACAATAATATAATATAGTGAACCATCACGCAGACCCGGCCTAAACTGTAAGGTTAAAACGTTTTTAGACCGTATGTAAATAACACTGTAACTCAATGTGGCATAAAATTACTTCAATGTATTAATATCCTTTTATCATTTTATATATTTCTATCGTCATTTTATGTACTTAATGCTTCGAAGCATTTTATATTTCTTTTAAAATTCACATATCTTCTGACACCGGTGTCAATATTGTGTAAAGTGTATACATATATATATTTTAAGATTTAATAAATTGTTTTATTATCATCAGCATATTGGCATTTATTTTATGTAAGGAGTATATTATTAATACTTAGTCACACAAATAGAATAGTTGAGATCAATAGCATTTATTACGTAGCAATTTAGGCTATTTAAAATCGAAGCGATACTTATATAACCAAGTATATCAGGATAGTAACACGTAGTCACAGGGAATCAGCATTCATTTGCGCCACCTACCTCCACCTCAGCTTATTTCTATAAAACATTGGGATATAGTTTTATAAGGTGTGCATTATTCCCCTCCTTACTTACAGTCTAATCACTATCCCAAACGCACATACATATTTTATCCCTAGACTGTTAAGAAAGGTACACCAACATCTGAAGGATGGACATATTTAACACTAGGAATAACATTCTTGATGACATTTCAAATAAAATTGACCCCGTGAACTCAAATTTCAATAAAATAGATTATATAAACGAGAAAGACACTATAAGCGAATTAGAAAATATTCTATTTAAGGAAATAAAACAGAAATTGGAGTTAGCTTTTTTAAATAAATACATAAAAGAAAATATGGTCCCTAGGGGACTACGACTCAAAAAAGACTGCACGTTCGAATTAAACGAAGAGCATAGTAAAGAATGGTTTGACATTCTGGAAACAGCTTCCCTTAAACTTATAACAGTAATTATTAAATCAAGAGAAATAACCTCACAGGAATTAGGGATCAAAATTCAAAATTATAAAGAAAAATTGGAACATACAGATCTAACAGATTCTTTAAACACAAAACAACAAGAAATAGCTAAAAGACTAGGTGAACTGAACAAAGATATAATAGAAGTAAAATGGAAAAAATTCAATAGAGACATTGAGGATTATAAAAGACAAACAGATAACAGCAATGAAGAAGCACAACCTAATTACAGATTACTTTTTAGCAATAAAAAATTTAATAATGAACCTGAGACAGGGAACATGCAGGTTGAGCAAGAAAACACAGGAAAGACCTTAAATCAAACACGAAATGATAGTAACTATTACTATCATAGATACCACAATCATAACAAAGGAAACTACATAAATAGATTCCAAAGACCAAATTACCACTATAATCAACACCGAAACTGGGACAATGATAGAAATAGAAACTACAGACGTGACAACTACAGACATAACGGACACACCTATAATGAATACAGGCATAGTAATAGAGAATTACAACAAGGAAGAAGTAACACAGGACATTCACACAAGGATGATCATAGACACAATACGGAAGAGGAACACACACAAGAACACAGAAACTACATACAGCACGATTACCAAAATTCAAACAATTTTCACAATTCAAATAGAAATCACCAACATAGAAATAATTATAGAGATAATAATGAGCACTATTACAATAGAAATGAGCACTATAGAGGTGAAAATAGAAACCCACTTTTCAACTGATATGAACACCACCAAGATGATAATAGAGATTCACATTTTCAAAATTATAGAAACCACCAAGATGATAATAGAGATTCACATTTTCAAAATTATAGAAACCATGGGGAAAGAAGATTTGAAAACCAAAATTATGATAATTATAACCACAATCACACTTGGAGAAATCAAAATAAAGAAAATCCAGATAGGGAAACACCAAAGGAAAATTTTAAAAGACCACAATCACCAAAAACAAAAGATAATTTCAAAAAACAGAGCACCACCTCACATCCACCAGAAAGAAATTTAGAACACCAGAACAGATACAGTGCACTAAATCAGGAAGAAGAATCTAGAACTCCCACTACATCCACCAAAACAATTAACCATAGATCTTTTTTAGAAGAAGGCCCAAATCAAACACACGACCCACCGAAAGGAAAAAGAAGATTAGAGGAAACAGAGGAAGGGGAGGGAGAATCAAAAAAAGCAACGAAGAAATCAAAATAGAACCTAAAGGTATCTTTAATTTGAGTAAATTAATACTAAATGACAAACAAAAAACAATACTCAACAAAGGTCTATCATTTGCCCCGTCCTGTAAAATCAACAAATTTGAAACCCTGATTAATGTGAATCAATTCACAAGAAAATTAGCCTTAAAAAAGTATTTTTTGAGAAATCCTCTGGAAAATAATGGTAATTACACATCAAAATATATTCACACCAATTACAAACAAAAATCCACTTTTAACCCCACTCAAGAAAAAGGTAGTATGATTGAAACATTTGAGAAAAAGGTAAAAGAGGATATTGAAAAACTGGAAATAAATAAGGAGCTTAAATGGAATTTAAGTAAAAAAGAAAATGAGGTTCTAAAAGAGCTGAAAGAGAACAAAAACATCACTATTAAGCAGGCTGATAAAGGGGGGGGAGTTGTCATTATGGACACAGAAAATTACCTCAAAGAAGCCGACAGACTATTAGGGGACAAAACAACATACAATAAATTAACAGGTAACCCTATTGAGCAAATGAGAAAGAATTTAGAAAAAATGATCACTTCAGCAAAAGATAAAGGCATAATAAACAACCAAGAATTCAATTTTATTTTAATAGAACATCCCCGTACCCCAGTCTTTTATTTCCTACCAAAAATCCACAAGGATCTAATCAACCCCCCAGGACGGCCCATAATATCAGGAATAAATTCACTGACATCAAACTTATCTCAATACACTGACTTCTTTCTTCAAAAATATGTCAAAAACATACCTTCCCACTTAAGAGACACTAAACATTTCCTGAATCTAATTGATCATATTAATTGGAAAGAAAATTACATTCTTGTTACTTGCGATGTAAGTAGCTTATACACATGCATTGACCATTCAAAAGGCCTAGAAGCCACAAAATCCTTTTTAACTAAAGACAGCGAAATGGAAAAACCCCAAAAAGAATTTATATTGCAGTGTATGGAATTCATACTCAGAAATAACTATTTTTCTTTCAACGGAAGTCATTATATACAAAAAAGAGGAACAGCTATGGGCACGAGATTCGCACCCAGTTACGCTAATTTATTTGTAGGACATTTTGAGGAGCAATTTCTATCGAACACTCCGTGGGGTGCGAATCTCGTGCTCTATAAACGGTTCATAGATGACATATTCATCATTTGGAGAGGAGATGAGGAACTATTAGATGAGTTCATACTAGACTTCAATAACAACGACTTCGGTCTAAAATTTACACATGAACATAACAAAACTAAAATCAGCTTCTTAGATATAGAGATAGCCATAATAAATAACGAAATCACCACAACGACTTTTTTTAAGAAAGTAGATGCAAATAGCTACATTGACTACAAAAGTTGCCACCATACAAAGTGGAAGAATAATATACCAAAAGGACAGTACTCGAGAATAAGAAGGAATTGCACCAAAGTAACTGACTACGACACACAAGCAGAAATTTTAGACAAGAGATTTGCTGAAAAGGGATATCATCCTAAAATTCTAGTAGACACAAAAAAACAAGTCAGATCAATAGATAGAAAGGACCTTCTGGAGGATAAAAATAACATGATGAAACATGAGGACAGAGACCCATATCACATTCCATTTATCACCACATATTCCAGCCAACACAAACAGATAGAAAACATTATAAAGAAACACTGGCATCTTGCAAGAAGTGACCCTATCCTTGGAAAAAGATTAAAACAACATCCTGATATTATATATCGAAAAGCTACCAGTCTGAAAAATATCCTAGCACCTAGCGAGTACAAACAACAAAAATACCACACTATCCAACGAGACCTTAATAATGAAACCATATCTGGTTTTTTCCCATGCCATGAGTGTAAATCTTGTAAACACAGCACCAAATCTAAATCAGTCAGGTCAACTGTGACAAATAAAGAAGTAAAAATAAATGACATCATCAGATGCACGGATAACAATATCATATATCTAATAGAATGCAATTGCAAACTTCAATACTTAGGCCAAACAAGTAGAAAGTTGAAGGATAGGATGAGAGAACACATCCTAAATATTGAAAAAGAAAGAGATAACACAAAATTATACGCACACTTCAAAACATGCCATAAAGGAAACCCAAATGAAATGTTATTTTGGGCCATTAAAAAGATTAAACCAGACAGCAGAGGAGGCAATCTAGGGAAAAAACTTTTACACCAAGAAGCCAAATTAATATTCGAAATGGGCACTCTACACCCAAAAGGTCTAAACAGTGAAATGGACTTAAACGCCATCCTGTAGTACACCCCAAACCAAATTATCTATGGACCTTAACTACATCCGGATTACACAATAGTCATATATTAAACACATCGAGGAATAACCATATTCAAGATGTCTAATAATTTATTAGACATACGAAATAATATAAAAGACACTTCCAAACATTCCAGACGCAAAGTTAAAGATGTACTAGTCCATAGCTATAAAAACCAGTTCATCGCTATACGATTCAATACTCCGAACCTGGAGTTAATGATGTAATCAAACAACAGTTTTAGTTAGGGATACATATATGTTAGAACCCGTCCACTAAGAATAAGTCACACATTAGAAATTCTAGGTGTTATAACTTCTGACCAACAAACTCATGATATGTAAAATATGCATAAGTCAATCTACACCATAGAATAATTGGTCGACCCATAACCACAACCCTAAAACAATTTTCATAATACTAAATATCATATTTAGACCTTACCCATAATTTTACCTTTAAATTTTACCTTTAAATTTTACCCAAAGTTAAAGTTTACGCCAATAATGTTTTTTACGCCTCAAAACAAACTAGCGTATAGCCAGAAATATCTAAGGTACGCATTAACCCATATCAAAATGTGCACAACAATAAATGTATTTTCACAGACCACAAAGTATAAAATTTCTAAAAAATGTGTCTGTATGGAATATATCCCAAAATCTAGATATATGTTTAATAACATACTCCTTATAGCCAAGTTGCAATATCGTGCACAATAATAAATTGAAGATCCACAAATGATAAAGTACGAATATCTGTAAAATTTGTATATAAGATAATTTACCCAGAACCAATTCATAATGACGTTAAAACTGACTAGAAGCGAAAATTACAATAATTTCTTACTGGCAGTCTAACAGTTAACCGAAACAGGTATAAATAGCTGGCCAATCTACTCATCAGGTATCTTGAAAAAGGCTTGGAAGCCGAAACGCGTTGATACCCGATCACCCTCACACAGATTTGCAGGACACAAGAGCAGCACCTCCATCCAAAAACTTCAAAGAACTCAGCCGGACCGGTCACTGACCGGCAGCAAACGGAGGCAGAAGAACAAACAACTGAAGCGGCAAAGATCCCACACCTCACGAACACAGTATCAGGAACCAACATCCTTTAAAGAGCTAAATCGGTCACTGACCGACAACACATTAAGCGGTCCCGGGAACCGCAGGAAATATTCACACGTCAGTGTGAATCACCACGAAGATTATCATCATCCTTCGCTTACTGCAGGTGGAACTTAGACTGCAATAAGTCATCACAGCGGCATATATTTAACCGCTAGAACGCTCAAACATCACGACTCACCTAGGAATCAAGGGAATCAAACAGCGGCATATATTTAACCGCGGCATTCTCCAACAAAAATAGTGTCATCAGACGGATACACTAAAGAGAATCAAACAGCGGCATATATTTAACCGCAGTATTCTCCAACGCACAAAGTGTCATCAGACGGATACACTTAAAGGTACTATAAAGCATAATAAAATACAGCACTATCCACAATAATATACTATAGTGAACCATCACGCAGACCCGGCCTAAACTGTAAGGTTAAAACGTTTTTAGACCGTATGTAAATAACACTGTAACTCAATGTGGCATAAAATTACTTCAATGTATTAATATCCTTTTATCATTTTATATATTTCTATCGTCATTTTATGTACTTAATACTTCGAAGCATTTTATATTTCTTTTAAAATTCACATATCTTCTGACACCGGTGTCAATATTGTGTAAAGTGTATACATATATATATTTTAAGATTTAATAAATTGTTTTATTATCATCAGCATATTGGCATTTATTTTATGTAAGGAGTATATTATTAATACTTAGTCACACAAATAGAATAGTTGAGATCAATAGCATTTATTACGTAGCAATTTAGGCTATTTAAAATCGAAGCGATACTTATATAACCAAGTATATCAGGATAGTAACACGTAGTCACAGGGAATCAGCATTCATTTGCGCCACCTACCTCCACCTCAGCTTATTTCTATAAAACATTGGGATATAGTTTTATAAGGTGTGCATTATTCCCCTCCTTACTTACAGTCTAATCACTATCCCAAACGCACATACATATTTTATCCCTAGACTGTTAAGAAAGGTACACCAACATCTGAAGGATGGACATATTTAACACTAGGAATAACATTCTTGATGACATTTCAAATAAAATTGACCCCGTGAACTCAAATTTCAATAAAATAGATTATATAAACGAGAAAGACACTATAAGCGAATTAGAAAATATTCTATTTAAGGAAATAAAACAGAAATTGGAGTTAGCTTTTTTAAATAAATACATAAAAGAAAATATGGTCCCTAGGGGACTACGACTCAAAAAAGACTGCACGTTCGAATTAAACGAAGAGCATAGTAAAGAATGGTTTGACATTCTGGAAACAGCTTCCCTTAAACTTATAACAGTAATTATTAAATCAAGAGAAATAACCTCACAGGAATTAGGGATCAAAATTCAAAATTATAAAGAAAAATTGGAACATACAGATCTAACAGATTCTTTAAACACAAAACAACAAGAAATAGCTAAAAGACTAGGTGAACTGAACAAAGATATAATAGAAGTAAAATGGAAAAAATTCAATAGAGACATTGAGGATTATAAAAGACAAACAGATAACAGCAATGAAGAAGCACAACCTAATTACAGATTACTTTTTAGCAATAAAAAATTTAATAATGAACCTGAGACAGGGAACATGCAGGTTGAGCAAGAAAACACAGGAAAGACCTTAAATCAAACACGAAATGATAGTAACTATTACTATCATAGATACCACAATCATAACAAAGGAAACTACATAAATAGATTCCAAAGACCAAATTACCACTATAATCAACACCGAAACTGGGACAATGATAGAAATAGAAACTACAGACGTGACAACTACAGACATAACGGACACACCTATAATGAATACAGGCATAGTAATAGAGAATTACAACAAGGAAGAAGTAACACAGGACATTCACACAAGGATGATCATAGACACAATACGGAAGAGGAACACACACAAGAACACAGAAACTACATACAGCACGATTACCAAAATTCAAACAATTTTCACAATTCAAATAGAAATCACCAACATAGAAATAATTATAGAGATAATAATGAGCACTATTACAATAGAAATGAGCACTATAGAGGTGAAAATAGAAACCCACTTTTCAACTGATATGAACACCACCAAGATGATAATAGAGATTCACATTTTCAAAATTATAGAAACCACCAAGATGATAATAGAGATTCACATTTTCAAAATTATAGAAACCATGGGGAAAGAAGATTTGAAAACCAAAATTATGATAATTATAACCACAATCACACTTGGAGAAATCAAAATAAAGAAAATCCAGATAGGGAAACACCAAAGGAAAATTTTAAAAGACCACAATCACCAAAAACAAAAGATAATTTCAAAAAACAGAGCACCACCTCACATCCACCAGAAAGAAATTTAGAACACCAGAACAGATACAGTGCACTAAATCAGGAAGAAGAATCTAGAACTCCCACTACATCCACCAAAACAATTAACCATAGATCTTTTTTAGAAGAAGGCCCAAATCAAACACACGACCCACCGAAAGGAAAAAGAAGATTAGAGGAAACAGAGGAAGGGGAGGGAGAATCAAAAAAAGCAACGAAGAAATCAAAATAGAACCTAAAGGTATCTTTAATTTGAGTAAATTAATACTAAATGACAAACAAAAAACAATACTCAACAAAGGTCTATCATTTGCCCCGTCCTGTAAAATCAACAAATTTGAAACCCTGATTAATGTGAATCAATTCACAAGAAAATTAGCCTTAAAAAAGTATTTTTTGAGAAATCCTCTGGAAAATAATGGTAATTACACATCAAAATATATTCACACCAATTACAAACAAAAATCCACTTTTAACCCCACTCAAGAAAAAGGTAGTATGATTGAAACATTTGAGAAAAAGGTAAAAGAGGATATTGAAAAACTGGAAATAAATAAGGAGCTTAAATGGAATTTAAGTAAAAAAGAAAATGAGGTTCTAAAAGAGCTGAAAGAGAACAAAAACATCACTATTAAGCAGGCTGATAAAGGGGGGGGAGTTGTCATTATGGACACAGAAAATTACCTCAAAGAAGCCGACAGACTATTAGGGGACAAAACAACATACAATAAATTAACAGGTAACCCTATTGAGCAAATGAGAAAGAATTTAGAAAAAATGATCACTTCAGCAAAAGATAAAGGCATAATAAACAACCAAGAATTCAATTTTATTTTAATAGAACATCCCCGTACCCCAGTCTTTTATTTCCTACCAAAAATCCACAAGGATCTAATCAACCCCCCAGGACGGCCCATAATATCAGGAATAAATTCACTGACATCAAACTTATCTCAATACACTGACTTCTTTCTTCAAAAATATGTCAAAAACATACCTTCCCACTTAAGAGACACTAAACATTTCCTGAATCTAATTGATCATATTAATTGGAAAGAAAATTACATTCTTGTTACTTGCGATGTAAGTAGCTTATACACATGCATTGACCATTCAAAAGGCCTAGAAGCCACAAAATCCTTTTTAACTAAAGACAGCGAAATGGAAAAACCCCAAAAAGAATTTATATTGCAGTGTATGGAATTCATACTCAGAAATAACTATTTTTCTTTCAACGGAAGTCATTATATACAAAAAAGAGGAACAGCTATGGGCACGAGATTCGCACCCAGTTACGCTAATTTATTTGTAGGACATTTTGAGGAGCAATTTCTATCGAACACTCCGTGGGGTGCGAATCTCGTGCTCTATAAATGGTTCATAGATGACATATTCATCATTTGGAGAGGAGATGAGGAACTATTAGATGAGTTCATACTAGACTTCAATAACAACGACTTCGGTCTAAAATTTACACATGAACATAACAAAACTAAAATCAGCTTCTTAGATATAGAGATAGCCATAATAAATAACGAAATCACCACAACTACTTTTTTTAAGAAAGTAGATGCAAATAGCTACATTGACTACAAAAGTTGCCACCATACAAAGTGGAAGAATAATATACCAAAAGGACAGTACTCGAGAATAAGAAGGAATTGCACCAAAGTAACTGACTACGACACACAAGCAGAAATTTTAGACAAGAGATTTGCTGAAAAGGGATATCATCCTAAAATTCTAGTAGACACAAAAAAACAAGTCAGATCAATAGATAGAAAGGACCTTCTGGAGGATAAAAATAACATGATGAAACATGAGGACAGAGACCCATATCACATTCCATTTATCACCACATATTCCAGCCAACACAAACAGATAGAAAACATTATAAAGAAACACTGGCATCTTGCAAGAAGTGACCCTATCCTTGGAAAAAGATTAAAACAACATCCTGATATTATATATCGAAAAGCTACCAGTCTGAAAAATATCCTAGCACCTAGCGAGTACAAACAACAAAAATACCACACTATCCAACGAGACCTTAATAATGAAACCATATCTGTTTTTTTCCCATGCCATGAGTGTAAATCTTGTAAACACAGCACCAAATCTAAATCAGTCAGGTCAACTGTGACAAATAAAGAAGTAAAAATAAATGACATCATCAGATGCACGGATAACAATATCATATATCTAATAGAATGCAATTGCAAACTTCAATACTTAGGCCAAACAAGTAGAAAGTTGAAGGATAGGATGAGAGAACACATCCTAAATATTGAAAAAGAAAGAGATAACACAAAATTATACGCACACTTCAAAACATGCCATAAAGGAAACCCAAATGAAATGTTATTTTGGGGCATTAAAAAGATTAAACCAGACAGCAGAGGAGGCAATCTAGGGAAAAAACTTTTACACCAAGAAGCCAAATTAATATTCGAAATGGGCACTCTACACCCAAAAGGTCTAAACAGTGAAATGGACTTAAACGCCATCCTGTAGTACACCCCAAACCAAATTATCTATGGACCTTAACTACATCCGGATTACACAATAGTCATATATTAAACACATCGAGGAATAACCATATTCAAGATGTCTAATAATTTATTAGACATACGAAATAATATAAAAGACACTTCCAAACATTCCAGACGCAAAGTTAAAGATGTACTAGTCCATAGCTATAAAAACCAGTTCATCGCTATACGATTCAATACTCCGAACCTGGAGTTAATGATGTAATCAAACAACAGTTTTAGTTAGGGATACATATATGTTAGAACCCGTCCACTAAGAATAAGTCACACATTAGAAATTCTAGGTGTTATAACTTCTGACCAACAAACTCATGATATGTAAAATATGCATAAGTCAATCTACACCATAGAATAATTGGTCGACCCATAACCACAACCCTAAAACAATTTTCATAATACTAAATATCATATTTAGACCTTACCCATAATTTTACCTTTAAATTTTACCTTTAAATTTTACCCAAAGTTAAAGTTTACGCCAATAATGTTTTTTACGCCTCAAAACAAACTAGCGTATAGCCAGAAATATCTAAGGTACGCATTAACCCATATCAAAATGTGCACAACAATAAATGTATTTTCACAGACCACAAAGTATAAAATTTCTAAAAAATGTGTCTGTATGGAATATATCCCAAAATCTAGATATATGTTTAATAACATACTCCTTATAGCCAAGTTGCAATATCGTGCACAATAATAAATTGAAGATCCACAAATGATAAAGTACGAATATCTGTAAAATTTGTATATAAGATAATTTACCCAGAACCAATTCATAATGACGTTAAAACTGACTAGAAGCGAAAATTACAATAATTTCTTACTGGCAGTCTAACAGTTAACCGAAACAGGTATAAATAGCTGGCCAATCTACTCATCAGGTATCTTGAAAAAGGCTTGGAAGCCGAAACGCGTTGATACCCGATCACCCTCACACAGATTTGCAGGACACAAGAGCAGCACCTCCATCCAAAAACTTCAAAGAACTCAGCCGGACCGGTCACTGACCGGCAGCAAACGGAGGCAGAAGAACAAACAACTGAAGCGGCAAAGATCCCACACCTCACGAACAAAGTATCAGGAACCAACATCCTTTAAAGAGCTAAATCGGTCACTGACCGACAACACATTAAGCGGTCACGGGAACCGCAGGAAATATTCACACGTCAGTGTGAATCACCACGAAGATTATCATCATCCTTCGCTTACTGCAGGTGGAACTTAGACTGCAATAAGTCATCACAGCGGCATATATTTAACCGCTAGAACGCTCAAACATCACGACTCACCTAGGAATCAAGGGAATCAAACAGCGGCATATATTTAACCGCGGCATTCTCCAACAAAAATAGTGTCATCAGACGGATACACTAAAGAGAATCAAACAGCGGCATATATTTAACCGCAGTATTCTCCAACGCACAAAGTGTCATCAGACGGATACACTTAAAGGTACTATAAAGCATAATAAAATACAGCACTATCCACAATAATATAATATAGTGAACCATCACGCAGACCCGGCCTAAACTGTAAGGTTAAAACGTTTTTAGACCGTATGTAAATAACACTGTAACTCAATGTGGCATAAAATTACTTCAATGTATTAATATCCTTTTATCATTTTATATATTTCTATCGTCATTTTATGTACTTAATACTTCGAAGCATTTTATATTTCTTTTAAAATTCACATATCTTCTGACACCGGTGTCAATATTGTGTAAAGTGTATACATATATATATTTTAAGATTTAATAAATTGTTTTATTATCATCAGCATATTGGCATTTATTTTATGTAAGGAGTATATTATTAATACTTAGTCACACAAATAGAATAGTTGAGATCAATAGCATTTATTACGTAGCAATTTAGGCTATTTAAAATCGAAGCGATACTTATATAACCAAGTATATCAGGATAGTAACACGTAGTCACAGGGAATCAGCATTCATTTGCGCCACCTACCTCCACCTCAGCTTATTTCTATAAAACATTGGGATATAGTTTTATAAGGTGTGCATTATTCCCCTCCTTACTTACAGTCTAATCACTATCCCAAACGCCATAAGTTGTTATGATGGCTTCCTTGGTTTTGTTGCCAGCGATTTTCCCTCTCGACTGCAACAAGGCTTTCAGCTCAACCTTCCAGAGCATAGAGTACTGCTCCATGCAAGGGGGTCTTCAGGTGGTGGTTTGGAAGTTCCATGTAGATGGAAGCATCCCACCGCTGCCACCAATGCGACGGATCTCCATTTACCCAGACTGGGTAGTTTCCGCCAATGGATCCAACCCCTGGAACCAGCCGCTATGCAGTGGAGGAAGTGATTATAGCAGGAGCCCACCCAAATAACTAGACATACCAGCATTCATGTGAACAAAGAAGAACCTTTTGTTAGAATATATAGCAATAATGACGTCATTTTGTATTTTGTCATCCATTTTATTAAAAATGGTTTATTATAGTTTATTACCACAGCTTATTATGCTGCGAGAAACTAATATGTTGATGTTCTAAGCTGAACACGTTATCTCAATAATTGATCCAATGGCCTTGCTATGTGCTGGGTGATGCACTCAGGTATACTTTTTATCTAACACTCTTTGCTTATTAAAAATACTCCTTAATATTCCTTTTTACTCAATTATATTTTAATAAGGTTCTTTTGTTCTTAGCAATACTGTGTTAGATGATGTAACTATGAGTACGTCATTGTTTAACCCTATATGCTGTAACCATTGTCTATTAAAGTATTGTACGCCTTATAATAAACAGAACAGTGATTAGACTTTCCTTGTTGCATGTCTGATTTCTGCTCCCGAGATATCTAGTCAGGTAACCCATTCAGTTCCAGGTAAAGATGTAGAATACTGCTAAGTGCTACCCCCCTTAAGATAATGCCTAACAATTCTGGTGTCAGAGCATGGGATTCGCACTGGGTAAGTAGATAAGTGTTTTTAACTCTGCTTTTCCCACTGTATATCTGAACCCAAAGTTTGGATGGCGTTAGTGATATATATATAAAGGGTTAAAGTCCTTTTATAAGGGGTTAAACTCCCACGGACAGGTATTAGTCCTGTGATTAATGGTGGGGTTGCGTAGGTTTGAGTCCTAAAGCAATTTATAGTGCAAGTTTGAGTCTTGCACTGCATTAACTCCCCTAGACAGGTATGAGTCCTGCTAGGAAGCATGCATTTGCGGAGGTTTGAGTCCTAGCGCAAGTTGTAGCGCAATTTTAGCGTGAGTTAAAGTCTCACCTTAAAGGGTTACATTTCTTTATATAAGCATATAGTATAGTTTAGTTTATATATCACTGGAACTGAGTAGGTTGCTTGTTGACACTTATTACTTAATTGTTTGTGCTTTACTGCTTTTTCATTTGTGCTGTGCTGAAGAATATTAAAGTAATTGCTGATATTATTGTAGGGCTGCTATTATTGTGTTATGAAAATGGGGTCTGCTCACAGCAAAATATTGATAATAATGCTGAGATACAGAGAGGTAATACTTAGTATAAAACTGTCAGAGATGTACCATCCAGCGGTGGTTAGAATATTTTACATACCACAAATCCTAAGCCAGTTAAAGGGGAAACTCCAAGAGATTTTGTAACTAGAGTTGCAGGTGTTTATTATATTGTTCCTTTTAATGATAATCTGTCAGGCTGGACAGAAGTGTTATACCCTCAGGAAACAAATCCGTTCCCTTGTACATGCTCTCTGTGTGATTGTAACACCCTGCCCCCTCCATATCAAAATGCCCCATCAGCTCCTCTGCTTGCACTGTATCCCTAGCTGCTTTAAATAATGCACAGGGAAGAGGAGAATGTTATTGCATCTTTCATGTCTACAAAGGGGTTAACAGTTTAATTTCAAGAAAGGAGCTGTGCACTCCGAAAAAGGAGTGAGACGGGGAATTCCAAGCTGTCAGTAATCACAGCCCTGTAAATTCATTTAGAAAGTTTTCTCCTGTATTCAGGAATGTTATGGGCACAGAAGGGGGGCCAAGTGCTGTGTAAGAAGTGTTTGTCTGTCTGATGTTTCACTGTGTCTCGTGTTATGTGTAAAAGGTTTACTCCACACTAAATATATGAGGATGTATTATCCTGTCTAAAAATAATTTGTTTATGTCTCAATCTGCTCGGAAATGGCCATTCCTTGCAAAGTTGGACACTTTCAGATACAATTTAAATTTGGTGGAGTTCATCTTTGGTATGTTTGAAATATATGTTTTCCTGAAAGAGAGAGAACGTTAATAAAATATGTTTTCAGTGTCTTTAAAAAATAAAGTTTGCTATATATGTTAAAATTGCTGAATGTTGGGAGTGAATTTACGGTATGCAAGTTGATATTAAGCTTGTGTGTGTATCACTGTAAAAGCTGACCTTGGTGCATTTTTTTCTGAATGGAAATTATTCAGGCTAGAGCTGTGTGTGTATACCAGCATTTCTTAGCTAAGAAATCTGATGATGTAATGATTTGATGGTTATTGCTGTTACTTGATTTTAAAGTCATGTAATAATAAACATGTGTACAATTCTGTGTGCCAGTAATAGGATTGATAAGAGATTTGATGTGTCTAAGGCATATACATATATTGTTTTTGCAAGTGAACTAATTAAGGAATTTGTGCAATGATGTGTGTGGCTTTCAGTCACGTTCTGGTAAATAAAAAATCATTTTTCTGGCAAGTGATTAATAGGTTGATTTAAGTATGTTATGTGCGTAATGTAAGATTCATGCAAGGAGTTAAAAAAGAGAAAAGACTATACGCTGTATGTTTTTAAATGTATTTAAAGTATTTGGATCTGTTTCTGTTGCAAGTAGATTAATTCAGTACAATTTTAATATAATTGGTAACATATTATTGTGTAGTATTATTTGTGCTGTGATGGCTCTTATTTAAATATATGTAGATTATGATACAGTTAAGAAGTAGAATTTTAATGGTAAATAACATAAGTTTCCTAATCATGGCTAGATTGTATATGTAATATACATAATATAAATGGTCAGTCCTTAAAGGGACAGTACACTGTAAAATTGTTTTCATGTTGATGTGTTTTCAATGTTTTTTATTCCAGCTGTATAGTATAAAAAGTAGGAGAAATTGTATTTTCAGGTTTATTTGTATATATGAAGTAGTTTCTTTTGTGCTTTTAAATCACAGCCTATTACAATGGTTTGAGTTTCAGGTAATAGCATATCTCATTGTCCTTATCTGATAGTTGTTTGGGAAAACTGGAGCTCAATGCTAAGACAGAGCAATGGAAAAAAATCATTTTATTACTTAACTATCCTGTACCCTACGGAGAGTGTAATTTCTTCTTCTGACTGTGTTTACTTAGGCTATTCAATAGATGAGAGTCCAGTATAAAATGTTTTACTATAAGTGGTATACCACAGGCTGAATCAGTTATTTCAAATGCCAAAATAGGGGTGAAGGAGCTATTTGTAAACAATTAAATGCACTCCATCAGGTGAGATGGATCATTGGGAACAATTTAAAGGGGAGATTTTTTGGGGGGTAAACTGTCCTTTTAGAAATCTCATTTTGTTGAATACAATTGTTATATTTAGTCAGAGTTGCAAAATGTGGAATATCAAATTATATATAAAAATTAAATCAAATAATTGTATATTTATTAGAATCCTTATTATATTAAAGTATAGCATAGCATGTAACGGTTACGTGGCTGGTTACTGCCGCCAATAGACTGGATTCTAAAGCTTTTCACAAACTATTTGTACCAAACGTGATTTATTTAATAGTGGGTTTGCACTGTGCATGCGAGCAGGGACCATATAGAACAGTGGCTGTGCCATTATTATCGGACCTTTTACAGAGTATAATATTGTGTGTTCCTTTGTAAATTTATGGTTAGGGATTTTATTTGCAAATGTGCAACTAGAGTTTATTGATCTTCTAAAGTGATTGCATTATTAACATGATTTCATAGTATTGTGCAGGGTAAAATTTGCAAAACCAGGGCATAGAAGGTTGTTATAGGATTTAAATTATTTGTAGTGTTTTGCTAGAATGTAGTATTTTTCAGTGCTGTGTTTCAGTGAATGTAAGTATATGTGTTGAATTTCAGGTTGATTGTATTTGGTAAAAGTTTGTGCCGGTTGTTAATGTTTTGTGTAGTGGGCAGTTGGTTTTAAGTGTTTTCTAAGAGAATGTTATGTTTTTATTTTTAGTGAATGTGTGTGGAAGGGTGCTTTATGAATGGAATATTGAAGTGTCTTTTATTTTGCCTGATTTTAAGAATAGTATACTACTTCTTTTAGGAGTGCATGGATTGCTAGTTAGTTTGCTGTCATATTGTGCATGCGTGACACATAGGGTGTTTCACGCGAACAAAGGGGGGAGTATTGATGAGTATCTTTATGTGATTTGAGTGATTGTTTTTAAGTAAGAAAATTAACCTAAAATGTTTTTTGTTATTAACACAATATTTGTATTTGCAGAATGAGACCATGAAGCTGTATCCAGAAATAACAAAAAAACACTAACTAAACAATTTTTGAGTTTTTCATATTTAGGTAAATCTGTACTGATAAAATTCCATAGTGCATTCTCCAAAAGTTTGAATGCAAGTAAACCTTTGAAATAAAGAGATGCCCATTGCCTGGTGCCTAGGTGAAGGAAGAAAAAGAAAAGACCCTTTGTCAAGTTTGCTTTTACCACCATACTGCAGTAAAAGTTGCTGAACTATCTTTTGGATCAATTCTTTGCATTACACGCTGGTACCAGCCTCAGAACTGGACTCTGGGTAATCTATGACTGTTTCCTATGTGTGTCTTCAGAACATAAAGACTATCCTTCTCTTGACTGTGCCTTGCCTGTTGGAATTGAGGACCTGTTACGCTGTTACAGAGTCATCCACAGCTAAATTAGGGGAGTATTGTTTTAACTTGTTTACTTATATTGCTTGTTTTGTATTCTCTTGTAATTGTGTTATTTTTATTGATCATATTAGTTATAAGACATCATATAGCTTTGTCTGCAGAAAAGTATGTCTTATTTGTATTAGTACACATTGTAGTTTATGCACTTAAACAAAATAACCTTCCAGATAAATGTACCTCTAAACCTTGCAATATTGTAACCTATTGAATGCCCCACTGAGTATAGAAAATATGTTTACACCTTTATAGTTTAAAGAAAATGCTGCAATATTTCAGAATATTCTACACCCTTCACCATTTTAGAACATAGAAGGTTTCCCCTTGTTACTATACCGCCCCTTAATATTTGAGTGAAGAAGGGATATATGTGTTTTACGGTGGATAAGGGTATGAGAATAGGAAGTTGTTTTTTTAGGAATTTCCCATTGTAATCATTCCTTAGTGTATTGTCAAACTACTTGAAATAAAGAGAGTGAGGACACGTCTCTGCTAGAAATTTATATCAATTGTACAGAGAAATATGAGTTTTGGGAGTAGTATAATTATAGTGATATTGATGGTATATTTTCTACCTACAATGGCTCTTATTGGATCTGTGTTATGAAAGCAAATGTATTTTTCCCTTTATTAACTGGTATGATATCTGCTATTTGAGTTTTGTAATACCAGGTGTTTATCAGCGAAAGGAATTATCTTACCATAAAGAAGTGTTTACCTTTAAAGAGATTTTGTAGTTTTAATAATGTTATGATTGTATTATTTCCTCATATAGGAGTGTAAGAGAATTTAGGTTGCATAAAATAATTAGTAAATTAGTAGTGTCTATATCAGATGAGACAGCTGATTCTTTTAAGATCATATTTTGAGAATTAATGTATTACATATAGTAGCTTTGCAGAATAAAGCAACACTAGGTTATTTTTTTAGTAGTTCAAAGAGTGAAGAAATTAATTTAAAAAAATATATATTTTTATTGACTATTTTACTTATCATTTTTGTTGCAGGGCAGGCCTTAGCACAAATTACTTAGCATAGCCATACAGCCTCTTGATGAAGTCTAGCAGTTTTTACTTGCTTAGTATTCATGTTTAAAGTATCATGTAAATTGTATAGAGAAGCTGTTAGTTATTCTCTGAAAAAGTATAATAACTGTATTTAGTTTGCATTATATATCCACAATGTTTTCCTGGTTTTAAATGACATATGATAAGGTAAGCTATTAAAGGAAATTGTGATGCTTAAAAAAAAAGGTAAAAGTTTTGTTGGACATAATTGTAATTGCATCAGGGTGTGTGCTCATTTTGTGCTGTTTTGTTTCCTTCTTAGACTCCTTCTGACTCAAGTGTCTGCTTGCTATGAGGATCCACCTGTTTCCTTGTCTACCCCATGAACAAACCATAGTACTTCCAGCATGTACCTGCAGATGGACACTTGCAAAGCACCCCTACTGCAAATGGACTATGGTATTGAAGCAGAGTGTCTGAGGGAGGTGGCACTCTAAAAAGGACAAAGACTGTTCTTAAAGTGATCAGAGGCCACCCAGAGATACTTGTGCTGGTCCCATGTTATGCTTCACTGTGGAGAGTGTACAGAGCAGGAAACTGTTGATGCTATTTGGGGATGCTAGCTTTGCAGGTTGAGAAATAAGATGCAGCGTTGTTTGGGGGTAGATAGGGGGCTGGTTGAGTCTCTGTGCAGATAGACCCCATTAGTTTGGGGATGCTGGGAGGTAGACGGAGAGTATTTGAGAGATCATACCTATGTGCAGTGACAAATTGTGCCCTATTGGCCTATTCAGTTTTTAAATTGTGTCTATATATTATAGCAGTAATTGTGAATTAATTTCTCTACAGTATTATCACATAGATACATTACATCGTAGTATTAGATTTATATTGTTGTTAATAGATTTACTAATTTTCTGTACCTTTTTATAGTGTTATTCTGTTAGAATAAAAGGGTGGAATGTTATAATAAATAGCAATACTGACATAATTTTGTCTTTAGTCGTCAATTTTATTAAGAATGGTTTATTATAGTTTATTATAACAGCTTATTATGCTGTGAGAAACTATGTTGATTTTCTAAACTGAACACGTTATCTCAATAATTGGTCCAATGGACTTGCTATGTGCTGGCCGATGTGCTCAGGTATACTTTTTATCTAGCACTCCTCGAAAAATACTCCTTAATATTCTTTTTTACTCAAATATATTTTAATAAGGTTCTTTTGTTCTAAGCAAAACTGTATAAGATGATGTAACTATGAGTACGTCATTGTTTAACCGTATATGCTGTAACCATTTTTCTATAAAAGTATTGTACGCCTTATAATAAACAGAACAGTGATTAGACTTTCCTTGTTGCATGCTTGTGTAAAGATGCTTCACCCGTGGAAATAAAAATATAAACATATGCAAAAACAGATACACAAAGTGAATCTAATCAGAAATTGACTCACCAGGTGCAAATAAAAGCTTCCTTATGTACAATTCTACATGTTTCAACCCATAAAAGGGCAAAGGCACTTTTACGGGCTGAAACGCGTAGAATTGTACATAAGGAGGCTTTTATTCTTCCCTGGTGAGTCAATTTCTGATTAGACACACTTTGTGTATCTCTTTTTGCATATGTTTTTATTTTTACTTCGACAGGTGAAGCATCTTTACACAGTTCCACCTCATTAAGGCTGGTCAGCATTATTTAGGACATCGTTTAAGGATTTCATTTTCTGAGAGGACCTTAGGACACCGACCTTGTTTTTCATTTCATCTTTCATTTTTGGCCAACACTTTGTTAGACTTTGTTATACTCTTTCACTTTTTTATTTTTGTACACGTGTACTCTCTTATTTTTTGCGCATCTCTAGTTTTAGAGTGGCGCACACCTTTGGTATTCGTTTCACTTTTGATTGTATTATGCATCTGTGACACCTATATCGTTTGTCACTTGTTTACTGCATATTGTATATTGCCACTGCTCACTTCACCTCATTAGTAGGTGTTCACGCACTTTTTCATTGTGTCACATGTCTATAGCATATTGTATATAGCAATTGTTCACTTAATTTCATTAGTAAGTGTTTATACAGCACATTATTGTACTATCAATTGATCAGCTTATATGATTTGCCGTAGCCTGGTATGATTGTAAACATTTTCTATTTCTAATCTTTTATAATTTCCATGTATTGTTGTTATTAAATAGCTTGTTTTTTTTAACCTGTAATTCAGCATCCATTAGCCTGATTTGTTTTTGAATAATTTGTTTTGTAACATTGTTTACATTTTCATTGTCCTATATTAGAACATTTAGCCTTGATTGTCACCTTCAGCCTTTTTGGCGCTCCTACATTTGTCTCCTATTCTGAAATCAGTAGGATTCTCCTGTAAGGAACAAACAGAAAGAGCAGTAATACCTTTCAAAGCAAGAGCAGCACTAGAACAGAATTCATTAAAATGTTAATAGATTTATTGCATATGTTTGCTGGAGGTTAGACCTCAGCTTGTTTACAATAAACATTTAACACTGGTAAGAAAAGTTTAGGGACAGAGTTAGAAGGCTCCATAACTGCAGAAAACTAATACTGAAGATAAGTGCAGAAAAAACAAGCATACAGCTAAATGGTAATTGTCATGGATACTGGGCTGCAGGGGCTGAACCCTTGCCCCCTGTCATAGATACCAGACAGCTAAGGCCCCCCACCCCCCTACAACCTCACCCCTGTTGTTTCTCAGTGGTTTTGGGCTCCTCAGAGCAACTACCATCTCTGGAGACTGTTTGCTTTGTGTTGGCTTGTTTTTGTGTTCAGAGAAGAGTTGGTTTATGACCAGGAAAACCATCCTAGGCTGGCCGGGCTCCTGGAACTCCCGGTCGGCCGCCTCACAACGGACACCCGCCTAACCCCTCTCAGGCTGGGCAGGCTCCTGGAACGCCCGGTCAGCCACAGGACAGCAGAACATCCGCTAAATTTACCCCTGGTTGCTCCAGCAGACCTTTGCCCCAGAGCTCCGCTCTTTTGGGGATTTGTAGTCCCTAGGGAGGACAAGAGCTGAGGTAATTATCGGAGGGGAGCTCCTTTGGGAACTGGGGGTTATGGACACCCCTAACCCCATAACTTCAACGGACTGTAACTCCGGTCCCCAGTAATGAATCATGCTGATTTTTGGACTGTGGCACCCTGAAAGTGCCGCCGCTCCACTGGGATAACCCGAAACCGCCACCCCTAGGTATTGGGATTATGTGAGACTGTGGCTCCTATGGAGGTGCCGGACTGTCTGGAGGGGCGGGAATTGCAGGAAAATTGTGGGATTGTCCTTTGTTATCAAGATGAGCTGTGTGTATAAAAGGTGTGTATGTTTTACAATAAAATCAGTTCTTGGTTAACCTGAATGCTAGTCTGTCTAGTTATTTGGGTTGGCTCCAGCTAAAATCACTTTCCTGGGCTACATAGCAGCCTGTTGCAGACAAAGGAAGGACCCTCTGGCAGAGCTACTCAGTCGGAGTAAGGAAATATGTGCTCTAGTCACAGATAGGGGGCGCTAGTGACAACAGATTAGCCGCAAATATAGCTAATCAAAATGATTGCAGCTCTATAATGGCTATATAGAATATTATCCTATTGAAGGTATGAGTATAAACAATTGGTGAGTTTGATAAAATTTAGAATGACAATCTGTGATAATGGTACGTTATTATACAGTATGATATTATATTAATAGTGAGTTATAATGCAAATTGTGTATACAATACCATAATCTATTGATAGATTAAAAATATGAACAATCAAAAAAGTCCTCTTTGAGAATAAGAGCAAGTAAATGTCCAAGATTGCTGCCTTCTCTTCACTGGCGGATCCAGGTATGCTAAACAGAATGTATAAAAAGAAGAACAGAGGGGCGCTTCATGTGTAGTATCATCAGGATAAAGAATTAAATTCAAATCAATAGCCAAATGTGTACTCACATATCCCAGAAGCACACTTTATGTGCTGGTAGTAGCAGGCTGTAGATTGGGACAGGTGTAACAGCTCACCCACAACAAAGACAATTCCTTAATATTGATGAACTGGAAGGACAATAAGAAGGCATGCACTACATGTGCAGATCATCCAAGATACAGTTGCAATATTTCTAATAAGTTTCACAAGTGGGTACTCACATTTAGGGCGAGCACACCAATGTGCTGGTAGGAGCAGGCTGGCAATTTCGAGAGGTATGTCAGCTCACCTCTTGAACTCCCAGCTGAAGTCTGTGTCCAAAAATGTGGCAACTCCCCAAGTAGGTGATGAGATGTATAAGGCAGGGAGGACTTTAAGATGAATATGTCCACTCAGTATGGTAATAGAATAAAAACAATTTTTATTTTAAAAACAAAATATATAAAATAACACTGTAGTGTTAGAAAAGTGGACGCAGGGTGGTCTCAGTGACCCCCTTTAACATGCAACGCGTTTCTCAGTTAAACAACCGTTTCCTCAGGCATATAATAATACATCCTACTCCTAACTCTGCCTTATATCTACTAGCTGACATTCTAAACTCTTGTTAGGAAGGGAAACTCCCTAATTGATCCTGTGCACCTGTGTATTCTCAAAATTTTTAACCATTATGTCTCCCTGTCAGTTCTCTTACATTCCCTTTCATATGAAAACAATATTTAATCCTCTATATCTTTTCATTGTAAGTGATATCTTTTATAAAAAATAAAATATAAAAACTGTGCTATATGGTATTATCACAGTGTAGTATAGTGGAATAATATAGGATTATGTTTGTTGTATTAATAATGTAAATCTAATTCTCTTTGCAGCGTATTTTCCTTGTCAATATAATATGTTAGTTTCTTGCAATAATACTAGATTGTATCTAATATAATGATGTTATAACCCTAGTTCCTATTGCAATGTATTTATCATATCGATCATGTTGTACCCATATTTTATATTGTATCAGTTTCGCACTGATTTTAGCATGGAATTTATTTTAAAATTTCTTTTCCTCAGTTATATAGATATTTGTAGTTCACTTTCAAGGAAATCTTTAATCACAGATCACTAGATAGGATATTATACCGAAATAAGAAATAGGGCCGACTAGATCATTTAGAACTATCTTAACTAAATAGTCTATATATAGGTTTATAATAACATAATAAAAATCATAAAATGAAACTATACTATTATATCGTATAATACAAGGGACATTAATACAAGCATGATAGGCTTTCCCATTTAAACCCCATTTACACGCTACATGATACAGCAGTATTATTTTGTTTTAGTTACAACAGGGGTAAAATTCTCTCACTTCGAATATATCAACAAATGACAGCAATATTGCGAATAACGGCATCACTAAATTAAATCACTAGTAATATGCCCATTATTATTATTTTTTATAGATAAACACATGTATCGTTCTTTGACTCAAATAAGAGCTAAAAGAATCCAACCGATAGTGACATATAACAGACATAGGCATGTGTCTGTATACACCCCTTTATTATGATAGGCCAATCCTTAAGAGACATTGTCTTAATGGTAACGGCGGAGATTGACAGCCCATGCAACAGACATAGACATAAGTCTGTACACACCCCTCTATCACGATAGGCCGATCCTAAAGAGACACAGTCTCCATGGCAACGGCGGAGCTCGGCAGTTCATTGGTGCCCAGCTGACCACACAACACGGAAATAGGACGCTTAGATTTATGCACTATTAAGGAAAACAGCAAAATATAACTTGCCTAATCGGATCGCATCAACTATCTTCCACACATTGGAGTTTACACAAGTCAAATCATTGACAGCTAAGGTCAGTGCAAAATTGAACAAAAATAAAATATGGGTACAACATGATCGATATGATAAATACATTGCAATAGGAACTAGGGTTATAACATCATTATATTAGATACAATCTAGCATTATTGCAAGAAACTAACATATTATATTGACAAGGCAAATACGCTGCAAAGAGAATTAGATTTACATTATTAATACAACAAACATAATCCTATATTATTCCACTATACAACACTGTGATAATACCATATAGCACAGTTTTTATATTTTATTTTTTATAAAAGATATCACTTACAATGAAAAGATATAGAGGAGGAAATATTGTTTTCATATGAAAGGGAATGTAAGAGAACTGACAGGGAGACATAATGGTTAAAAATTCTGAGAATACACAGGTGCACAGGATCAATTAGGGAATTTCCCTTCCTAACAAGAGTTTAGAATGTCAGCTAGTAGATATAAGGCAGAGTTAGGAGTAGGATGTATTATTATACGCCTGAGGAAACGGTTGTTTAACCGAGAAACGCGTTGCATGTTAAAGGGGGTCACTGAGACCACCCTGGGTCCACTTTTCTAACACTACGGTGTTATTTTATATATTTTGTTTTTAAAATAAAAATTGTTTTTATTCTATTACCATACTGAGTGGACATATTCATCTTAAAATCCTACCTGCCTTATACATCTCATCACCTACTTGTGGAGTTGCCACATTTTTGGACACAGACTTCAGCTGGGAGTTCAAGAGGTGAGCTGACATACCTCTCCAAATTGCCAGCCCACTACTACCAGCACATTGGTGTGCTCGCCCTAAATGTGAGTACCCACTTGTGAAACTTTTTAGAAATATCGCAACTGTATCTTGGATGATCTGCACATGTAGTGCATGCCTTCTTATTGTCCTTCCAGTTCATCAATATTAAGGAATTGTCTTTGTTGTGGGTGAGCTGTTACACCTGTCCCAATCTACAGCCTGCTACTACCAGCACATAAAGTGTGCTTCTGGGATAAGTGAGTACACATTTGGCTATTGATTTGAATTTAATTCTTTATCCTGATGATACTACACATGAAGCGCCCCTCTGTTCTTCTTTTTATACATTCAGTCGGAGTAGCTGGAGTCTGCCACAGGGTGGGACCCTGAGTACTGATGCTGTCGGGCATCAGGGGTGGCTACAGGCTGTGGTCACTTGCCAGCTACATAGCTGCAGTCGTCAGGGAGGAAGCAGGACCCGTTTGGCGGAGCTACCCAGTTGGGGTAGCCGGGGAATCCATCACAGTAATATCCCCATTAAAAGAGCTATTGAAGACAGGGAAATACCCCTTCTGAAAAAACATCTAAAAAAACGTATAGATTAAAAAAATCATTAAAGTAGAGATGCAGTAACACTCAGGCACCTGGTATCAATATAGCATAATTATGAGAGGAAGCACATGTCAATCTGGCATCATGTGCATCAAGAAATGTACATGCACAAATTACTTGCCACGTTTTTAAAATTATATGCACGTGAAACGCCTGTAAGTTTTAAAAAATGTACAAGTGAAAACATGACAAATACATAAAAAAGTTTTTAAAGGGGAAATTATATATATATATATATATATATATATATATATATATATATAAAAAACAATAACCTAAGAGTCTTATAGATTGTCAAATAACAAAAAATATAATACGTAACATTGGACACCCTACTAATGAAGAAAACGAGCAGGAAGCCAAAACAAGTGCTGAAACATAACAGCAGAGGATCTGGAATAGGAGTATATTCACAAACCAACAGAAAGAGGCAAAGGACACGTCCCTGTGACACATCTGGAAAGGCTTGTGATTAAATCCCAATAGGTGAAAAATATGTCACTACCTATACTACAAATACATCCCTACAAAAACTTACTCTCACCCCCTGTATGAAATAAATCATATTTTTATTACAATTTCAATACACAAATTTAGTCAAAACATTTATGGATTTATAAATATATTAAGTAACCTTTCTAAAATAATTCAGTTTTTTTATTTTTAATAAAATTTGAATTTGGAAATCAAAAGACAAAAAATATTATTTGTTATAATTCAGCACAATGCATTTTATGCAGCTAGAGGGCTATCCTAAACCAAATAAGGGCTTAATATAGGAGTTCGCTCTGTGCAAAATATGAGAATGCTTTATTTCCCAAATGAATTTTCTGATGTGCAATAAGTTTTAACTTCAGAGCAAAACTTTTCCCACATTCAGAACATGAAAATGCTTTCTCTCCTTTATGAATTCTCTGATATATAGTAAGAGTTTACTTCTGAGTAAAATATTTCCCACATTCAGCACTTGAAAATGCTTTCTCATGTGAATGAATTTTCTGATGGCTTCTAAGAGTTGATTTGTCAGTAAAACACTTCCTACATTCAGAACATGAAAATGCTTTTTCTCCTGTATGTATTCTTTGATGTATAATAAGATGTGATTTCCGAACAAAACATTTCCCACATTCAGAACATGAAAATGATTTCTCTCCTGTATGAATTTTCTGATGGCTTCTAAGAGTCGATTTCCGAGCAAAACATTTGCCACATTCAGAACATGAAAATGCTTTCTCTCCTGTATGAATTCTCTGATGGCTTCTACGAGTTGATTTGTCAGTAAAACACTTCCCACATTCAGAACATGAAAATGCTTTCTCTCCTGTGTGAATTCTCTGATGGCTTCTAAGAGATGATTTCAGAGTAAAACACTTCCCACATTCAGAACATGAAAATGCTTTCTCTCCTGTATGAATTATCTGATGTCGAATAAGATGTGATTTCCGAGCAAAACATTTCACACATTCAGAACATGAAAATGATTTCTCTCCTGTATGAATTATCTGATGTCTAATAAGAATTGATTTCCGAGCAAAACATTTCCCACATTCAGAACATGAAAACCCTTTCTCTCCTGTATGAATCATCTGATGGCTACTAAGAATTGATTTCTGAGCAAAACATTTCCCACATTCAGAACATGAAAACCCTTTCACTCCTGTATGAATTATCTGATGTCTAATAAGACTTGATTCCTGAGCAAAACATTTTCCACATTCAGAACATGAAAACCCTTTCGCTCCTGTATGAATTATCTGATGTCTAATAAGAATTGATTTCTGAGCAAAACATTTCCCACATTCAGAACATGAAAACTCTTTCTCTCCTGTATGAATTTTCTGATGAGCAATAAGAGATGATTTCCAAGTAAAACATTTCCCACATTCAGAACATGAAAATGCTTTCTCTCCTATATGAATTTTCTGATGAGCAATAAGAGTTGATTTCCAAGCAAAACATTTCCCACATTCAGAACATGGAAATGCTTTCTCTCCTGTATGAATTTTCTGATGGCTTCTAAGAGTTGATTTGTCAGTAAAACACTTCCCACATTCAGAACATGGAAATGCTTTCTCTAATGTATGAATTCTCTGATGTCTAATAAGACTCGATTTCTGAGCAAAACATTTCCCACATTCAGAACATGAAAATGCTTTCTCTCCTGTATGAATATTCTGATGTCTTAAAATATTTGATTTCCTGGTAAAAAAAATCCCATATTCAGAACATAAATTTTCCATGTTGCTTCTTTGATTTTGAAGAAGATTGAAACAAGTATCTGTATTTTCACCATGGCTAGGGCTAGGATTACTGCAGTTTGTAAATTCACCTGTTAAGATATAAGATGGGATTAGTGTTAGTTATTAATGACATAATTATTATATTTTGAGGATATTTCAACTGTTTTGAATGAGTGTCTATCACAAGAGTAAGAAACAGGCTATGACCCCCTACACCTTTCCACAGCTTCATGCTAATGCTTAAAGGGAACCCAACATTTTTCTTTCATTATTCAGATAATATAATTTTTTAAAATGTTTCCAATTTACTTCTATTATCAAATTTGCTTTGTTCTCGTGTTATTCTTTATTGAAGAGATATCTAGGTTAGCAGCTTGCACATGCCTGAAGTACTACATGATAGGAAATAGTGCTGCAATCTAGTGTTATTGCTAATGTATAAGTTGTTGCAAAACTGCTGCCATAATGCAGCAGACAGGTGCACACTCCTGCTTTTTAAACAAAGGAAAACAAGAAAACTAAGAAAATGTGATAATAGAAGTAAATCAGAAAGTTGTTTAAGAACACTTAATATTTATTTTATAGCAAACATTAAAGGGACAGTCAAGTCCAAAAAAAACCCTTTCATAATTCAAATAGGGCACATCATTTTAAACAACTTTACAATTTACTTGTATCACCTTTTTTGCTTTGTTCTCTTGGAATTCTTAGTTGAAAGCTAAACCTAGGAGGTTCATATGCTAATTCCTTAGACCTTGAAGGCCGCCTCTAATCTGAAAGCATTTTGCCAGTTTTTCACCACTAGTGGACATTAGTTCATGTGTTTCACATAAATGACATTGAGCTCATGCACATGAATTTACAGAGGAGTGAGCACTGATTGGCTAAAGTGCAAGTCTGTCAAATGAAGTGAAATAAAGGCGCAGTCTGCAGAGGCTTAGATACAAGGTAATTACAGAGGTAAAATGTGTATTATTATAACTGTGTTTGTTATGCAAAACTGGGGAATGGGTCATAAAGGGATTATCTATCTTTTTAAACAACAAACATTCTGGTGTTGACTGTTCCTTTAAAGAAATCATGTAAAAAATACATTTTCAGAAGCTCTAAGATCCAAATATTGTACAGATGTAGCAAAACACATAAGAATCACTTATACAAAATCTCTAACAAACCTAATATTAAAAACCTAAACGCTATATAGCAATAAAGAAATAAAACACCTTTCCTCTGCCACTACCTTAGATTTACTAAATGTGCTTAAAATATAATCTGTTTTGTTTATTTAAAACCTTTAAATAGCTACTCAAGCATAATAAAGTTGTTAAGTCTATTTAAAGTATCATTTATCACTAATATCTTTGTCCCTTTAAGACAATTCTATGTCACTAGATAGTCAGTCAACTCCAAAAATAAAATGTTGATGATTCAAACAGGGCATATCATTTTGAACAACTTTCCAATTTACTTTTATTACCAATTTCGCATTGTTCTTTTGGTTTTCTTAGTTGAAAGCTAAACCTAGGAGGTTCATATGCTAATTTACAACAAAAATTCTGGTGTTGATTGTCCCTTTAATTACAAAAGATAAGATTTCTTTTATCTTTTGAAAACTTAAAATATGTTTATGTTGTCTATAAAATAAAATATGGTAAACAGAGAATTTGTCTATAAATCTAAGACGTCAAATATTATATTATTACAATTTAGACCAAAATTAAAAACTATTTGAAAAATACCAGATATAAGCCCAGATTACAAGTAGAGCACTAATTATAGTGCTGGATGCAATATCACTGGACCATGCTAAAATAAGCGCACAAATTAATACTACAAGTCCACAGTAAAACAGATTTACCAGAGAAGGTTTAACGCAGCAAACACATCCTTAGCATGCCCTCTAATTTTAATGGAGATTGTGACCGTAATAAATATTGCTCATATTACAAATTTAAAGTTATAAAATAGCGCAAAAAGAATTAGCACGACCTGAGATCTGAAGTAAGTCTAAAGGCTGTGAAACACTGCAAAAGGAGCAGTGTGCGAGTAGATGCGGCTGTGCACCCTCAGTGTGTCCTGCCTTTTCTTCTCTGAGAACTTTGCTGCGTCAGGTCGCGTAACTGAGCGCTCAGAAATTAAATATTTGAACTTCAGAAGTGATGCAACGCAGTGCAAAGCAGCTGCTTCGCCTCGGGCCGCATCACTTGCAGTGTGTCACAGCCTTAAGGGTTAAAATAAAACTAATAAAAAAACTGCATGTAGTGTATCCCTGACTTAGGCTGATTACAACATTGCCAGGGAGGGGACTGTACAATATCCCTCCTCCCTGCGGCTGACGGGCCTTAGGTCCCCCACTCCCCCTTTATTTTTAATCTCCTTTCTTCCCTTTCCTCCCCCCTCTTCCTCCTAATCCTACTACCCCACGGGTTCCCCCGAAGGAACAACTGATATAAAGACCCTTACTCACCCCCAGGGCCTCTTGGGCTCATTTGGGACTTATGCACAATACACTAAGCTCACTGATTGAGTCTCTGTACCAAGACCTTTTCACAAAAACTATACCTCTACCAGATGTTAGTTAAAATGCAAAATCTAGAGGTTTACAACTATATTTTGTTCTGACTCTCGCTCATTGTAAAAATTGTTTTAAACCTTGAAGGACAAATGTTTTCCTTCTTTTTATTCTTGCATTTGTAGAAATACCATATGTATGTTGTACTCTGAACTTCAACTCAATTAAAATTATTTTAAAAAAAAACAAAAAACTGCATGTAAAATAAAAAGTATTACATTCATACCCAAAGGCAGAACACTGTGCGATCTGCATTCTTATTGCAGAAACTAAAGGCTCTCTGCAGAAAGAACGGCAGTGGCAGTTAAAATTATTTTTTGCCTGCACTTTGAATTTCTACTTGCAGGTGTCACTGTTCCGTTCTATCTCAATGTAAATATTTGCTACGTTCCTCTCTTTTCAATTTCCTTCCACTTCCTGAACTCCAGTGCGGTATAGGTTAACAGCACATTGCAGTAAAGGTAAGTGCAGGGCTTAACAAATGTATTCTAGGAATAAAGGAGCCAACCAAAATACTTAGATTTTTTTTGTTCTTTAATAAGTGTGTGTGTGTATATATATATATATATATATATATATATATATATATGTGTGTGTGTGTGTGTGTGTGTGTTGAGAGATCACAGAAGCTGAAACTTTACCAAATAAGCTAATTGGATATGCACAGTATTGAAAAAATGGGTATACGAAACACACAAATATGAGTTCCACCAGGCAGATACAACGATAAAAAGTAGCTTTTATTTTGCTTTTGCGGCTTCCATTAAAATGTTCATTTACATCAACATCATCAAACACAGATAGAACAGCGTTTCTAGCTTGCGCATTTCAGCAATAGCCGTAGTCATAGCATAAAGAAATTATACACATTGAACCTCTTTAAAATGCCTATCGTGCTCTGATAGGTTAATTAAAAACTTGATGCTGACTATCTGATTGGGTCAGATGTGCGATCAATGTAAACTAGAGACTGTTTATATTCCTGTGGTATATCTAAGCCAGTGGCGCTCCTATGTATCCTATTTCATCGATCAATGTAAACTCCCCTTACAGGTAACTGAGCTGGTGTGCAATTAGAAACCCTTGAGTTTTAACTCATTAGCTGCTGTTTAAGTAAAAAAACTTCCATTACTAATGTTATTTCAGCAATATCTATCGGGTTTCAAACGATCATGATATGTATTGTTACCCACATTTATACTGACTATTATGCTCTCAAGTCTCAGATATAGACACATTTTAATACAAAGATATTTTCCACTTTAACCTAAATTCTTCCACATTCAACGACCTTGGTTGTAATCAACCATATCACTATGTGATAGCCAATAATACAGATAGTGTCATGTTGGTCCTTAAATATACATCCTATTTGAGATTTACTACATTACACAATACATTGCAAATATGTCTTTTCCAAATTTGTTACATGCAAACAGCCACACCATTCCTAAACATTGTATCGATTTAAATTATTATACCATATTCAGTAACATCTGAATTCAACTCTGTTTGGCTTAACATTAAATTAAACTAATACTAATGAAAACTGAATTGCTTCTAAATAATATCAAAATAACTTTATAAGTACTTTACTTTTATTTAAGTATTTATTTGCCAAAAATTAATTACATCATACTCTGAGTTTAAACCATGAGGTATTCTGGTTTTTAGCTTGTGAATCCAAAATACCTCTCTTAATGCCAAATTTGATTCTTGTTTTGCCCTTTTTATCCCTTTGGTGCTTTTTCTATTATTGTCCATTTTAAAGAGACAGGATTCTTGGAGTGAACAGTTTTGAAATGTTGGACTAGTGGGGTCGTTAGGGTACCATTCAGTTATATTGGTAAATGTTCCCTAATTCTTTCTCGAACTTCCCTTTTCGTAAGCCCAACATTGAAGGTCACATGATGTGCAGGTCAATAGATAAACTGCACTTGTTTCTTTGTAATTTAACCCTTTAAGGACACAGCTTTCAGTTTGCTCAATTGTTTTAGGACGGAAAAATTCCGTCATATGTCCTTAAGAGGTTAAACACATTTTGTGATCAAATACTTCTCCTGTCACTGAACATCTGAAATAATATCCTTCCTGTAAAAACTCACAAGCTTTGCATATAAAATTATTGCAGTGAAGTGTTCCTTTAAATGTAAGCCATGAACTTTGTGTGGACATTATTCTATCTGTGTTTGATGATGTTGATGTAAATGAACATTTTAAAGGGTCACTGAACCCAAACTTTTTCTTTCACGATTCAGATAGAGCATGCAATTTTAAGCAACTTTCTAATTTACTCCTATTATCAATGTTTCTTCATTCTCTTGCTATTTTTATTTTAAAAGCATGAATATAAATCTTAGCAGCCAGCCCATTTTAGGTTCAGCACCATGGATAGCACATGCTTATTGGAGGCTTACATTTACCCACCAATAAGCAAGCATAACCCAGGTTCTCAACCAAAAATGGGCCGGCTCCTATGCATCACATTCCTGCGTTTTAAAATAAAGATAGCAAGAGAACAAAGACAAATTGATAATAGGAATAAATTAGAAAGTTGCTTAAAATTGCATGCTCTATCTGAATCATGAAAGAAAAAATTTTGGGTTTAGTGTCCCTTTAATGGAAGATGCAGATGCAAAATAAAAGGCTACTTTTTAACGTTGGATCTGCCTGGTGCTCCTCTTATTTGTGTGTTTTGTATACCTACAATTGGAGTTGGGGGAGAAAGAGTGAGCACAGGTTTCAAGAAAAGTTTCGTATCAGACCCTGGGAAATCATAAGGACATCTTGCAGTTTGACAGCACAAGCGAATGAGAAAACGGAAGTGTCACGGATACCAGATGGCTAAGGCTACCCCCCACCACCCTACAACCCACCCCTGTTGTTTCTCAGTGGTTTTGGGCTCCTCAGAGCAACCACAATCTCTGGAAGCTTTGGTTGCATGGTTTTTGTGTTCCAAACTTCTTTAGAAAAGAGCTGGTGTATGACCAGGAAAACCATCCTAGGCTGGCCGTGCTCCTGAACTCCCGGTCGCGCCCGCCTCACAACAGACACCCGCTTAAACCCTCTCAGGCTGGCCAGGCTCCTGGAACTCCCGGTCGTCTATAGGACACCCGCTAAATTTACCCCTGGTCGCTCCAGCAACCATGTGCCCCAGAGCTCCGCTCTTTTGGGGATTAGTAGCCCCTAGGGAGAACAAAAAGTGGGTAAATTACCGGAGGGGAGCTCCTTTGGGAACCAGGGGTTTTGACAACCCTAACCCCATAACTTCAACCGACTGTAACTCCGGTCCCCAGTAACGAATCATGCTGATTTTGGACTGTGAAATCTGGGGACCGAGAGCTTTAAAATAACACCCTGCTCCACCGGGATCACCCCGAAACCGCCACCCCTATGTACTGAGATTATGTGGGACTGTGGCTCCTATGGAGGCTCCGGTCAGTCTGGAGGGGCGGGAATGGCGGGAAAATTGGGGCATTGTTCAGCATCTTATCAAAATCAGTTTGTGTATAAAAGGAGTGTATGTTTCTCAATAAAATCAGTTTCCTGTGTGACCTGAATGCTAGTGTGTCTAGTTATTTGGGTGAGCTCCAGCTAAAATCACTATCCTGAGCTACATAGCAGCCTGTTCCAGGCAGAGGAAGGACACGCTGGAAGAGCTACCTAGTCTTGGTAGCTGGAGTCTGCCACAGGGTGGGACCCTGGGTACTGGTGCTGTCGAGCATCAGGGGGTGGCTACAGGCTGTGTAACTTGCCAGCTACATAGCTGCAGTCGGCAGGGAGGAAGCAGGACCCCTTTTGGCAGAGCTACCCAGTCGGGGTAGCCGGGGGTATCCGTCACAGGAAGTACTGGTGACGTCATTACTGTGGTTGAGGAGGGATCAAAGTCGAAGTAACGGTTAAACGCAAATGACTCACACGAGGACAGGTAAACTGCAAGAGACAAGGCTCGTGTGGACCGAAATGAACCTGTGAGGGTAATCAAGTATTTCCTCTGTAGTTGGTGGGTAAAGACTCACAACGCGCACACAGTGTGCATATACAGTATTTTGATAGTGAAAGCATTCACAACTTAGTGCCTGCTTGTGTGAGATAAAATCTTGAAAATAGAGACGGGATCAGCATTGGGGCTTGTTTGCCAGTTTTCTGATGTCCCGGGACTATCCTAAAACCCAGGTTTTTTTAAATGAGTGTGCATTATTTCTATTTGTTTTTCCAGTGTTTTTTTTTAAAGGGACAGTCTAGTCCCAAATAAACTTTCATGATTCAGATAGAGAATATAATTTTAAACATTTTTCCAATTTACTTTTATCACTAATTTTGCTTTGTTCTCTTGGTATTCTTAGTTGAAAGCTAAACCTAGGAGGTTCATATGCTAATTTCTAAGCCCTTGAAGGCCGCCTCTTCTCTCAGGGCATTTTCACCACTAGAGGGAGTTAGTTCATGTGCCTCATATAGATAACACTGTGCTCACGCGCGTGGAGTTCCAGTGAGCTAGCTCTGATTGGCTAAAATGAATGTCTGTCAATAGAACTGAAAACCAACTGTGTTGGTTATGCAAAACTAGGGTATGGGTAATAAAGGGATTATCTATCTTTTTAAACAATAAAAAATCTGGTGTAGACTGTACCTTTAGACAGGGAGTTTGGTCTGTCACTGTGAAGCGGGCGTAACCCTTACACTACATGATCGATACTTTACTGGAATCAACTCTGAGGTTGTAATAAATAAATAAAATACAGTGTGTGTGTGTGTGTGTGTATATATATATATATATATATATATATAACAACAATTAAAATTATGGGGAGGAGAAAAGTGAGTTTAAAATCCTCCACTAAATACAAAATATAGAGAAAATAACTCATTGTGTAAACCATTTACAAATTTAAACAAGTCAGAAGACTTGTAAAAAGGTGAGTCATTGTGAACCTCATTTGCATATCTTACCCAGATTCCTTTGCTGCATTGGAAACAGTGTAGTCAGAGAGTTCTGGGTTTAAAGCAAGTCTTTCTGACTTGTTTAAATTTGTAAATGGTTTACACAATGAGTTATTTTCTCTATATTTTGTATTTAGTGGAGGATTTTAAACTCACTTTTCTCCTCCCCATAATTTTAATTGTTGTTGAATTTCCCCCAGAAATGAACTTTTCCAAGCAGTGATTTAACCTACTCCAAGCTGATGAGTGGCAATAACCATGAAACAGCTGTCCTGGGATTGGTCTAAATCACTGTACTAACCCTAGCTAAGAATTAAAGCTGTGTAATGCAGCAGTGCTATGGCATAAAGGGAAGTCTGTCTTAAAAAGCAGGCTAAAAGTAAAAAGGTGAGTCATTGTGAACCTCATTTGCATATCTTACCCAGATTCCTTTGCTGCATTGGAAACAGTGTAGTCAGAGAGTTTCTGGGTTTAAAGCAAGTCTTCTGACTTGTTTAAATTTGTAAATGGTTTACACAATGAGTTATTTTCTCTATATTTTGTATTTAGTGGAGGATTTTAAACTCACTTTTCTCCTCCCCATAATTTTAATTGTTGTTGAATTTCCCCCAGAAATGAACTTTTCCAAGCAGTGATTTAACCTACTCCCAGCTGATGAGTGGCAATAACCATGAAACAGCTGTCCTGGGATTGGTCTAAATCACTGTACTAACCCTAGCTAAGCATTAAAGCTGTGTAATGCAGCAGTGCTATGGCATAAAGGGAAGTATATCTTAAAAAGCAGGCTAAAATTAAAAAGGTGAGTCATTGTGAACCTCATTTGC
This sequence comes from Bombina bombina, assembly GCF_027579735.1. Lineage (NCBI taxonomy): Eukaryota > Metazoa > Chordata > Amphibia > Anura > Bombinatoridae > Bombina > Bombina bombina. The sequence continues at coordinate 847,636,279 of NC_069502.1, read as the reverse complement.
ATATCTTACCCAGATTCCTTTGCTGCATTGGAAACAGTGTAGTCAGAGAGTTTCTGGGTTTAAAGCAAGTCTTCTGCCTCGTTTAAATTTGTAAATGGTTTACACAAGTTATTCTCTCTCTCTCTCTCTCTATATATATATATATATATATATATATATATATATATATATATATATATATATATATATATATATATATATATATATATATTTATATATATATATATATATATATATATATATATATATATATATATATATATATATACACACACACACACACACACATATACATACATACATACACACAAAAGAGAATGTCCAGGCACTCCTCTGATTAGTATAAAAGATCAAACCTTTATTCCATGCTTTAAAAAACAGAAATCTGTGTCAACAGCATAGACACACCGCTTGACAGACTCTGCAGAAGTGAGGACAGCTGGGGTTCCTATGCAGCAGACATGTTTAATGCCTGTGCGCATTTGTTCATTGCTCACAGGTGTCCCAGCTTCCTCCAGCTAAATAGGCTCTCTCTTAAAGGTATACAGTTACCTAAATACTTAAGAGTCCTCACTATGGTACTTTACTTAAAAACAAAATATAATTATATACAAATGTCTGCAATCAACTAGTACGGATACATTATTATAGTGGTGTTAAATATGTTATCTTGACACAGTTACAGAAATGGACAAAAATAAGGTTGAGTGTTAATTTTAAGTTTTTATGTTTTTCTTGTTCTGCTCAATTTAGCTATTTGACCCTATCTAGTCCTATTTAGAACACATATGTTATCACTGTTTTTACTCATGTTAATGTTATTAATTGTGACAACGTTTGTTACATTTTCACTCACCTAATATAACCCAAAAAGGCTATACACATAGGACAATATCTCTTCTAAAATTCAAACCATGTGGTATAGATGTATCTAGGGTTAAGATTCAAAATATTTCTCTCAGACCCAATTTCTCTTGTCTATCCCCCCCCCCCCCTTTTCCATATTGGGACATGATCAATTCCTTGGACTGTTAATAAATTAGAATCAGAATTGTGAAATTCCATAAAATGTCTTGCTATTGGGGTATTCGATTCAGGGTCCTCTATTGATCTTACATGTGCTAGAAATCTGTCCTTTAGGAGTCTCTTCGTTTTTCCAATGTATTGTTTAGAACACCCCCTACAGGTCAATAAATAGATTATGTGTTGCACAATTTATATAGAACTTAATTTTATGGGATTTCTGCGTGTATGTTGAGACAAATTATCACCTTCTGTTATATACTTGCATTTTACAGATATTTCTTCTACACTTGAAGAAACCTTTCCTCTGTTTTAACCAACATTTATCTGTTTTTTTGCCTGAACAGTCTGAGGGGGACACATAGTTTCCTATTGTCTTTCCTTTTCTGGAGATAAAATCACAACCCCCTTGTACAATCTCTTTCAATACAGGGTCAGTATACAATATAGGGATACATTCTTTAATAATATTACATATGCTTTTATATTCTAGACTGTATGTAGTGATGAATTTTGTTTTTTTGTTTCATATCCCCATTATGTCTATTCCCTGTTTGGTCTTATATTTTAACAACTCATTTCTGGGAAGCGCATCTACTTCTCTGCGGGCTTTATTAAGAGTATGCATATCATACCCTCTATTTTTAAAACATTCTGTGATAAGGTCTGCCTGTTTTTCATAATTTTCTACCCTTGGTACAGTTTCTTTTAGCCCTAATGTATTGTTCTTTAGGAATGCCCTGTATAGTGTGTCTTGGATGGCATGATATATACTCTAGTATTGTGTTACCTGATGTTGGTTTCCTATATAAATCAGTCTCAATAGATTCTCTTTTGTCATTTCCAGTTATCATAACATCCAAAAAAACAAATGGTGTTTGCGTTCTGCTACCCCACTAGTTTAATACCATAATTATTATGATTCAGATATTCACAGAACATGTTTAATTCTGTTCATCACTATCAATGATGAAAATCAGATCATCTATGAATCTTGCATAGAATATGATCTTCTCCTGTAGGAGTTTTTCATCTCCAAAGACGTGGAATCGCTCCCACCATCCCATAAAGAGATTGGCGTAACAGGGGTAAATTTAATCCCCATAGCAGTCCCCACGTCTCTGGAGATAGAACCCCCCCCCTCAAACATGAAAAAGTTATGTGTGAGTAAATATTTAAAGGATGTCATAATAAATTGTTTAGTTGTCACATCATAATTACTATGATGCTCATGAAAGAATTCTAACCGCTTGCAGCTCCTTTTCGTGAAGTATAGATGTATACAAGGAAGATACATCTACTTGCCAGAAATCTATAGCTTGATTTCAATCTTATTTTTTGCAGTTTCAGCAGTAGATCTGTGGTATCCTGTATAAAACTAGGCAACCCTCTAACTAAAGGTTAAAGGAAACTGTCAATTTGTCATGTCTTTGTGGACCTTTGGGAAATAATGAAACACTGGGGCCACTGGGTTCTATGAAACTAACATTTCCTCTGTTGTTTACGTGATAATATTGTTGTATCTTGCATGTTTTATTATGTTAGGACCCCTTTGTATTGTTTGGTGGGATTTTCTCTTAGTCTGGTGTATAACTCACTGTCATGTAATTGTCTATGGGCTTCCTTTCTGTAAGCTTATCTGTCCAATATTACAACATTACCTCCTTTGTCCGAAGCTCTCACTACGATTCTATTATCCTGTTATTTTATTCAACGCCTCTTTTTCCCTAAGTGTTAGGTTATGTTTTTTAGATTTTTTTATTTAAATCTCTCAATTTTTCTTCTATCACTTTCTGAAATGTTTCTACTGCGTTTGTTCTAGAATTTATTGGATAAAAGTTACTCTTTTTTTTCTAAATTCAGTAAGATCAATATCTCTCTCTGTAACTAGATGTTCTAAATCTTCAGTATTTTCTTTTAAAAGATATTGTAGGTCTAAAACAGAGCAAATATTCTGAAAATATAAGACCATCCTCTATCTGGACCCTTTTGATTCTATCCATCTTATTCTGTTCCTCCTCAGTACCTGCAAAATGTTTGCGAAGCACCAGTTTCCTTACAAATCTGTTTACATCCAAAATGGTGTTAAATAGATTAAAATGCTGAGAAGGAACAAAATTAAGGCCCTTGGATAGTACCTGTAATTCAACATCAGATAGATTTATACTTGACAGATTTAATACATTAATGCTCATGCATATTTCTTCTGATGTTTCCCCGATCTTGTCGTATAAGTCTTTTGTTGTGCCTTCTTTTTGTTCATGTGTGCACTGTCTCCCCTTCTTTCTTTGCTGAGTGGTTCCTTTCCCTCTTTTGCCTCTGTGTACTTTTTTCACCTTCCTGTGGGTAATGTCAGTGCCTGTTCGTTTTTTGAGGCCTTATTTTTGGGTACTTCAAAGGATGCTTGTAATACTGTGGGCTCTGATTCTTCTGTATTGCCTTCACAGTCTGAGGATTCCACCGAATATTTGGTATCAGAGGTTACCTGTTTTGCTTTCCTAGTGCGGTTTTATAGACCATCTTCCTCCCTTTCTGGGTTCTCCCGACCCAAAGTTCTCATTATTGTCCCCATCTGTATACTGTCTAATGTTCATAGTCATATTTATCACGTAACATTTTTCTTTGATTTAACTCCCACAATTTTTGCCGAAATGAGGATCATGTTTTTTCTCAAATGGTTTATCATATTGTTTGAATTCTGGATCTTTTTGAACTGCTTTTAGTTTTTCTTGTATCCCTTTCATCTCTTCTAATAGTTCACTCCTTTGTTTTTGTTTATACTCTATTAATAATTCAATTAGAGCGAAAGAGCAAGAGTCCAGAATTGCATTCCATTTAGAGATAAACTCCGCTTCTAATACCCTAAATTAGGGAAACTTCCATATTCGTAGCCCCCTAGGTATACGCTTGCTATGTTTGTAAATTTAGAAACGTTTTAATGTCAAGTTCCAATTTTATATCTTTTTTCCTCAGATTGTCAATGTCAAAAAACAGACTATTGATAGTAGGTATAATTTCTTCATCAGTGTTATATGTAATTTCATCTTCCCCAAAATCAGTGAGGACATATGATACTCCCTCAGTATCCTCCATAGTTAGTGCTTTAAAAGTCCCAAATATGTCTCAAATAAAGATTCGTACTATAAGGTATGTCAGTGAAAAATATGTGTAGCAGGTCTGCTGAGCACTAATCAATTATCCACTATGTGTTTACAAAGTACATAGATACTTCTTACTCACCAACCTCATCTTCAGCCACTAATGCCCTTCAGGGCTATTCCTTTTCAGGTTCGGTATGGGGTAGGCTGCAACCGCTACAAGACGAAGTAATAATCACAACAACAAACAGAAAATAGCATTGCGCTCTGCCTTGTCAGAGCGGTGTCTAAGCTGTTGACACTGATTTTTGATTTCTGTTTTTAAAGCATGGAATAAAGTTTTGAACTTTTATACTAATCAGAGGAGTGCTTGGACATTCTCTTTGTATACCTACATTTTCAGCGTCTTTGACGAATAACGCTGTCTGTGAGCATTCCGTTCTCTGATGTGTGATGTCATCCCTACGCTCCAGTGTGCCGTGAAGAAAGGTGTACAGGGTAAGGCAGAGCGCAACACTACTTTCTGGTTGTTGTGGTGTGTGTGTATATATATATATATATATATATATATATATATATATAGTATCAAGAAGTTTGCAGTATCAATCTCGTAAAAGAAAGTCTTTATTTGCAATGCGTTAAAAACGTAATCCAAGAGGTACATAAAGCAGCATCAACAATCACAGTATCTGCTAACATATTTCGGCCTTCAAGCCGTAATCATAGCTGTAATACTTAGCACCTGTACCCTTTAAAAAGCAACAGAGCTGACCTTGATTGGTCTAAAAACAATGGTGTGATTAAAGGGACACTGTACCCAAATTTTTTCTTTTGTGATTCAGACAGAGCATGACATTTTAAAGCAACTTTCTATTTACTCCTATTATCAAATTTTCTTCATTCTCTTGGTATCTTTATTTGAACTGCAAGAATGTAAGTTTAGATGCCGGACCATTTTTGGTGAAAAACCCTGGGGTTGTCCTGCTGATTGGTGGATAAATTCATCCACCAATAAAAAAGTGCTGGCCAGAGTACTGAAACAAACAAAAAACTTAGATGCCTTCTTTTCAAATAAAGATAGCAAGAGAACAAAGAAAAAATTGCTAATAGGAGTAAATTAGAAAGTTGCTTAAAATTGCATGCTCTATCTGAATCACAAAAGAAAAAATTTGGGTTCAGTGTCCCTTTAAAGATGCAAATTCCTTATTGGAGTATATCTAAGGTGCTATAACAATTCAAGTCCCTACAAAATGAGAGCTGCACTATCTTTGAATAGATGAGTATAATCATAATCACATTAATGTATAATGCGAGCAACATATTTTTGTATAAAAATGTGTCAAACAGTGTATGTGTTAAAGATGCAGATGCACGGGAATTACTCAAACATAAATTCATTTGTAGTCATAATTCTTATTCCCACCAGAAAGTGTGCATAGAGAAAGATCAGTATACAAAATATAAAGTATATTTATATAACACGAATCACACATGTATATACACTTAAACTTAGGCATATAAATAAATACTCAATAAAACTCAATAAAAAGAGAGAATAGATGTATTAGATGTCTTAAATGGCTAAGAGTCATATATATTCTCTATATAGGGTATATATTTTAGTCTTGTAATAAACTTAACCTAATGCTTAGCACAAAAAGGAGTATCTGTGTATATATACAATTCACAATATTTATAGTCCCCCTATACATCTCTGCATACTTGCATTAGTTTGATGAACTATTTGTAAAGGTCTAGCCTTTACCTAAATAGATGAATACATGAAGGGGGCAAAAGGGAAAATCTGTCAATTTGATTACAATATAATATACTCACACACTGGCATGTTTATTTTTATTGCATTTTATTTTATTTGATATCATTATACTCAGTTCAATCTAGTTCAATTCAACTTAACGCAAATCAAATTAGACCAGATTAGACCAAACCAAACCAATGTACAACTGCTGAGGAAGAGGGAAAGGGACTGTTCATCACTGCCAATGGTTGATGAGGTCATATACGGAATTCAATCCTTTTGGTACTCTTGTTTGCAATTTGAATATCCAATACATTTCCCTCTTCCCCAGCAGATGATCCCCTGTCTCCTCCTCTAGGGGGGACAACATACTCGTTCAATGGCCTGCCATCTTAGGGTTTGAATACTTTTTTTATGTCGATTGGCGAAATGTTGTACGAGGGCTGTGGTAGCCTGTCCTAGCCTGTATTGTGGATAAATGGTTGCGTATTCTCACTTTTATCTCATTTGTTGTTAACCCCCACGTACTGCAGATGACATGTTGTGCAAGTAAGGAGATAGATAACGTATGTTGAAGTACACTTTAGACAGCTTTCTATCAGAAATGTTTCTCCTGTATATTCTGACCTAAAGATATTTGATGGTAAAACATATTCACATACCTTACATTTACTGAGACATTTAAAGATGCCTTTATGTATAAAGCCAAGAGCTTTTAGGTTCCTCCAAAACCGGAAGTACTGATGGAGACAAAATATTGCCTAATTTTGCAGTACGTCTATATGAACAGCGTAAACCCTTAGAGATACATTGTTCCAATTTATCATCGGCTGCCAAAAATTTAAAATGTTGTTTAACAATATCACATATTTCAGGATACTCATCACTGTATCGGTTACAAAAGTACCACCTTTATGATCATTAGGTATGGTTTTATCTGTGGTGAATCAGTTTGTTCTGTCCATTAGAGCTACTTGACGTTAGCCTTAGAGATTACTTTCTCATGATAACCTCTGCTTCTTAATCTTGTAGATAGATCAAGAGATTGCTGTTTATATACTCTGTCTGATGTACAATTACGTTTGACCCTAATGAACTGACCCTTAGCCACTCTGCGAATGGCACGTGACTAGGGTGACAACTTTTGCCATGCAAGAGGGCATTACCGGCTATGGGTTTACGATATATTTCGATTTGAATATTACCTTCTCTTGTACCAGTTAGAGTAATGTC